>NW_024962271.1:6484884-6749465 GCF_019238085.1 Lagopus leucura | reverse complement strand
CAAAAAAAAAAAAGTTTTCACTCACTCCCATTCAAATCATTTACTTGTCTAAAAATTCACATTACTTATTTATGGCAATGCTCATCTGCACTAATAGTCCAAAGATACTGTTAAGGCATTTTCTCTTATGAAAGAGTATCTTTTAAGATGCTTCAGGTTGTATGGTGTATTAAGTTCAGTTTTATATCATGTAAGTAGGCAGCTAACAACTTTCAAACTGTTAAATAATCCTATGTTAATGAAGTAAGGTATTTGATTACAAACCAAAATTACAATTTTAGATGCTGCTCATTTTCAGTAAGGTGCATATTCTAAACAGGTATGACCTATTAAATGTATATCTTTAATAAAGCTAATATTTTACTTTTACAGAAGCTTTAAAATACAAAATGTACAATTCCAGTTCAGAAGCATTAGCTATTCACAGAAGCACTGCAATAAGGGTAAGTTAACTAAGCACCAAACCCTTGCACTTGGCAGTGTAAGTGAAGTTTAATGGCAAGACTCATTTGCCAAGTGCAACAACTCTTAAAATTACCAGTGTTCAGAACAATCGGAAGCGAAGGACATAGTAGCACCTACGTGGTCAAAATGCAGACAGACTTGGTTTCTGCAATTTACTTCTGTACATCTAGAAACCTGCCAGCATTTGTAATTATGAATCAGCTGCACAAACTATAGCAATAATTTTGGCACTTGTTAGGAGGAGTTCAAAATAAAATGTTTTCATTAACTTCCATTTTGGTCTTAGTGTGAATAACCAGTAACTACAACCAAATTTAGGATTTAATATTAGATCTAAATGACAAGACTGAGGAAACTCAAAACCATTCATCAAGTTAAGTAACCACTAACATTTTCAGCAGAGGGTTTTCAAAACTGTAGTAGTACAGACCATCAACAATTTACAGACAAGCCACACTGATTGTGCAAAGCACATTACTGTAAAAAGTCTATGTACAGCAAACAAATCTTTGTAAACATGTAAGTATGAACTTTCAGAAAACGTGGTGACAATATCATAAATACAGGCAACATTGGCATCCTCAAACAGCACAAAAAGTAACAATCTGGGCCAGCAAATACAGCCCATCACCATACAAACAAAAAAGGTGGATGGGTTTTAAATACCCAAATGTTTAATAGTTTTAGTGTTGTGTATACTTCTTATTTATATATATGTATTAATTTTTTGGTATCTTTAGATATAGATGTACTTAGTTTGTAGAAACAAAAACAACAAATGTGCTTTCTCTTCATTGAAAAATTATGTAGTTAGAACTAATAACCCATTTTACTAGTAGTTAACATATTAGAATGATATGACTTAAGAAAAATACAAAAATAAGATTAATACTGTCAAAACTCTTATACCAGAAAATATTGTGGTTTTTTAGTCTCTTTCAAAGATGAGATATGAAAATTTAAATAAGCTCTAACTATATAAAGAATCTTCTGTAATCTCAGTTAATATACAGTGGGATAGCTATATATATATTTACCATTGTTCTTCACTTTTTAAGCACCAGTCACTCCCAGACCCACTTTGGTTGGAAGATTATTCCCAATTCCACAGGTTCACTTAATGGCACATATTGACTGCAAATAATTACTTTATCCTTTTAAAAAAAATAACGTTCTTATAGCTAACTGCTACCCCACGTGACACTTCTGATATCTTCTGAGCCAGCTCACAACTTTTTTTTTTTTTTTAAATCAACTAGCATCTGAAATAAGACTTTAAAATATATGCAAGTAGTCTTTCAGGCTGTACTTTCACACACTTCAGGAAGGAGTACTGTGTGGATAATGCCTTTGGCCAAATGAAGCACTAACAAATGTTATTTATTTGAAAACCAGTGTCATCCACACAGGTGCCATCTACTGTAAGCAGCTCAGTTAACATTTGTGACACAAATCTGAGTGGTTCTGCTGATCTATACTTTGAGGAAGGAAACTACCACAGCACTCAATTTCACAACTGCTTCTGCAACAGTTTTATAATGAACTCGCTTGTGTGGCACATGAAAAGCTGCACTTACACTTCATTTAAAAAAAAAAAAAAGTTGCCCACAGGCCATTTATGGAAGAAACAAAGGCTTTCCAGCTTGTCCATTGTAAATTCAAACACAGCATTGAGCAAAGTGACCACTATATGTTTGCTTCAACATATTCATTGTGTTTCAGTAAGATGTCAACTATAAATCTATATGAAAAATAGCTACAAAATACAGTGTTTTTTTGTATGGTAGACCTTCAGCAGTTTTTTTTTTTTAAAAAAAAGCTTTTGAAAGTAAAGGCAATATAGATATTTTTAAAAGCATTTCTACATCACAGTTTTGGGCTGTTTCATGTACAAACAAACACATTGGCCATATTGCTCAGCACTGTAAATAAGAGTCAAGAGTTTTTATACCTCTCCTCAAGCCCCCCTCGATTCCCTATTTAATAAGATGAACAGGATATAGCCAACATACAATTGTGAAAAAAGTACACGTACTTCATAACTATTTGGCCCTGTGCTGCATTTCCCAATATGAAAAGCAATCAGTATTGATGCAGGTAAGATGGTCTGCGTTCGTGCTTTACAGGAAAAGATTTAAAGCCCTTATTCATCTGTTTGTGCTGGGAAGCCTGTTGCTGTGACTGCTGCTGCTGCGCATAGGCAAAGCTAGAGGAAATGCCTGTCGATGGAGCACAGTCGTTGGCTGCCGCCCACACGGGTGACTGAAGGATCTGCATCGTGTCACTCCACTGGCTGACAGGGCTGCTCATAGGGTACAGAGATGTGCTCTGACTGGGTAGTGTATTCGTGACAGAGGACGTATGTTGCCAGGGTGCCTTTGGAGGCCACGTTTTGGTTTTGTTATCCTGAGAAAACAGAAATAGTTGTTGGTTTGTGAAGCGGGTTGGTTTTTCTGTTTTGTTGTTTTTTGATCCATGTACTTTATTTTGAGACAGTACTTAACTACAACATTTTCAGAGGATTAATCTTTAAAAACAGAATTGATGCATATATACAGCTCATAGCCCATACAGTATTTGCCTCTTGAAAAACCTTTATTCAGCACATTTGCTTGATGACCAGCAGCCCTGCTGAAAGTTACAATTTCTAGTAAGGCAGGTAATTAACAGAATCACAGAACTGTAGGGGTGGGAAGGGACCTCTGGAGGTCATCAAGTCCAACCCCTCTGCTACAGCAATTCCCTACAGTAGGGTGCACAGGAATGCATCTGGGCAGGTTTTGAGCACCTGCAGAGAAGGAGACTCCACAACCTCTCGGCAACCCATTTCAGTGCTCTGTTTCCTAATGGAACTTTCTGTGTTCTAGGTTGTGCCCACTGCCCCCTGACTTGCTGCTGGACTCCCACCCTTTAAGCGTTCTAAGAATTTATAAGCATTGACAGCTACCCACCACCCTCCGCTACACCACCTTCTCCAGGCAGAACAATCCCAGGTCTCAGACTTTCCTCCTAAGAGAAATCTCCAGGCCCCTAATTGTCATTGTGGCCCCCTGCTGGTCTCTCTCTAGATGTTCCCTGTCTTTCTGGGTAACCCAGAACTGGACACAGTACTCCACACGTCACCTTACCAGGACAGAGTACAGGCTGGGGGTGACTTCCCCTGACCTGCTGGCCATTGCCCTTCTTGGCCTCAAGGGCCAATCTGGTGGAACTTTCATTGTTTGTGTAAACTGAAGTTGACTGTGTTGTCTCTTAGCTTAACTTGAATCTTTGTGTTTTCTGCTGTAATTTCTGCCACAAGGGAGAAGTTCAATTATTTCCTATTTTAAATTTGGTACTTTTCATTTAAAAAAGAAAAAAGAAGAATCTAGTACTACTTCAGTGTAAATCGTTTGTGTTTTAGTCAAGGTAAGGAATATGGAGCTACAGCTTCTATTCTAGTTGATTTCCTAAAGAAAACCACTCCAAAACACACGCAGGACAGATGACTAAACAAAGATGTTTTCCACTTACCTGATTACGGTCATCTACTGCAGAAAGAAGAGGTGGTGATGGTAGTGTACTAGGTTCCTGTTCTCCACTACTGTGTTTTCTGCCCCAAGAAAGCAACATTTAGTTTGATTTGTTTTTAGGTTAGTCACATGCATTAATATGCCACTAGAATACCATTCTGTAGTTCTGCTCTGTCTTATTTAACAGCCTAGAATGTATAGTGGCATTTCATCTCATATTTTTTCTTAATAGAGGTAAAAGTACAAGTTATTGCGGCAAGAAATTTGTTACTGAATACTGTCAGAGACTTGACAGTGCAGCAACAGCTTCAACAGCACGTTTTTGTGGAGATGAACAAGGAAGATGAGCTGGTCTTCTGCTGTGATGTTTATTTGACAACGATCTCCCAGTTATTTCAATTCAGCATTTATTTTTGTCCCCTCTTAAAAGTTTTGGTAAAGGTACAAATTCAGAAAGCACCTCCTGGCTTAGTCAAGTCCTTTCAACTTGTTTGCCTTAGTTTCATCTTACTTTACCCCAGCATACTTTCTTTACCCCAGTGCATATAAAAATAACTTCTGTGGTAATCTGCAGTAAACTGTTGGTGTGGCCACTGATTTTTTTCCTGTCACCAAGAGTAGACAGCTGTATTCTAAAGCATCAACTCTGATTTTGTTTCTGATCAAATATTAATTTTAAAAGTATTTGGTCACTGAATATTTTACTTTTTAAAACCTTTTCTAAAAATAAGCTGAGAGTTTAATTCCAGATTGAAATTTGGTCAGAAATCATGCTTCATCTTGTGCCTTATTTGGTGGGAATTCATACTTTCTGTTGTGCCTTTTATCCTCTTAACTAACCCCTAGCATGGAATCACTGAGGTTTCAAAGACAGAGCTATAAGCCCTTTGGGAAAGCTGGAAGTAACTACATTCTAATTTATACTATTACATTTCAGTGTATTCACAGTTAGTTGAATTCACTTGTTAATAATTCATATTTTAAAATCCTAGCTTAGTTTTTAAGTTACTGAGCTTATTTAGGAATATAATTAAACTCCCTCTTTGATCAGAAAGAAAAGGAGCAAATAGTCAGTATTTAAGTATTTTAAACTACTGAAATGGTGTTGGTGGCCAACGTTAGACAGAAGTTTACACTTTAAGGGTAGTATTATCAAGTACCACAAAGCTGCAGAGAAGCCAGGGAATAGGAACTTGCTGGTATCAAAACTGTGCAGGGGCAGTTCAGGATCTTGAAACACTTGTTTCATAATAAAAGCTACACTGCAGTACAGTTCATAAAACCAATTCAAAGATCATCTCTAAGACCCCAGTACTTTAGGAAGAAGTGCCCTCCCAGACAGACCATCTTACAGGGAGACTGTCAGCTCCTTCTAGGCATAATCAGTTTCAGCCAGCAGCTGGCTATCTGTACAGATGTTAATGTGTATTAAGATTTAGCTGCTAACGTAACTCAATTTGTGAACCCCTAGCATTAAGATCATACACAGCATACACTGATTCACTGATTGTGTGTAGCACACAAACCAACATTCATGTAACTTTACCTGACTGACAGGAGTCAATTACCTGTGCCCTCAAATTATCAAAACACCCCAAATTTTTATATAGCGATATGTATTTCTGTTCATTTTTCTAACCTTCTCTGCTTTACAGCAGCGACGAGGTCTGGCCCTGAGAACATGGAGAACAAGCTGTCCCCATTGGCTGAGGAGGTCTCATCACTCGAGCTGGCAGAATCTCCTTGAGTACCAGACCAGCTGTTTGTCACATCACTGTAAGACAAAACATTTTATTAGTTCTTCTATCTATACTGCTTGGTCCAGACCGTATGCTCTAGTTAGTTATGCTGAATCTCAGTGACAGATGATACCTCAAGGGCACAAAGAAATTTCAATATTTTGTTAAATGTAGAACTAACACAAATACTTTCATGTATTTACTTCTGAGGGATTGTATCGCTGCTTTGTCTGTTACAATCAGTTTATATCTAGATATTCTACTAAAATAACACAGTCTGTCCTAGTTAAGAAGGAAAAACAAATGATTCTTGGTTTTGCAGTCACTAAGCACTCAGCTCTTTCACTATATAACTGAGCTAGAAAACACCCTTGTCCTACTGGTTTTAAACTAGCCTTAGACTCATAGCTGTAGCTATGTAGATGAACAGGCAGAGGATCTTGAAACACTTGTTTCATAATAAAGTTACAACTTGGAAGACATTAAAAACCACTAACTTTCTGTAAGGTATGGTGACATGCCTTAAAGTAATAAGATTGAGCATCTGAAATCTGTTGATGTTGATTAGTTGAACTAAGTCAGGTGTTGCAACTTTCATAGAATCACTCCTCATCAAAACTAGGTCTTAAACATTTTAAAGATACTGAAATAGGAACATTCCAAGTGGATCTGTTATGAAGTCCTCATATCCTCTGAGTCAAACTTAGTATGCATTCTACTTTCAGAATCATATCAAACAAATGCCAGTTCTTTAGTACCAAGAAAGCAGAAAGGGCTCAGATTTTTTTTACTCTTGCCATGAGCTGCAGCTTTGACTGGTGCAGCAGCAATCAGAAAAAAAATACAGCTCTTATTCCCATATCCTGCCAAGTTTCGAGTGTAGAACTGACCCAAATAAAAAAAAATTGATAACAAAGTGGCTCAACCATTCTCTTACCTTTCTGTGAAGTACTCAGGAAAGGGCCAGGTTTTGTGAGGGTCATCAGGCAGAAGCCAGTTGCTTCGTGTGTTGCTTGGACGACGGACGTGCTGTGCTTGCCTTTTCTGTTGCATAGCCTGGTTGACCCCAGCAACATAGCGGGCAAACTCTGGATCAGACCCAACTAAATAAAAGAAATCATGAAGTCAGTAGCTGACATTCAGCTACTGCTACTGCATTTAACTCTTTCATTTAATCCTTTAGACCTGACCATAGAAAAGAAGTTCCTTCTCACTGACGGTTAATGCTAAACCATTTATACTTCTTGATGGAGCACTGAACACTGAATAGGAAATGTTTTAATAAAAAGTAGATGTGTTGTACATGGTAGATAATAATTCTCATCTGGAATTCTCATCTTTTACACCTGTCCCTTGCATCCCCTCTGAAGAGCAGTATTTTGTGACTATGATCACGCCTGTGCCCTTAAATGTCCGGCATCAGATACTGACTAAATTGGAGACTGGATATTTATCCATTGTCAGAAAAACAATATTTGAATTATTACTGTTGATTCAGGATCACAAAACGATTTCCATCCATGCTGTGATTTTGCTTCTCAAGAGACCAAACGCTCAGACTGATCTCATTAAAACATGCAGCCCAGAAGCTCCTACTTCTTACAAAGACCACAGCCATTCTGAAAACATTTTGATCCTGAAGTACTAAGCAGTTCAGGGTAAGATTGATATTTACTGAAAACAAATAGTAATTTTTAGCACACAAAGTCTTAAAGTGCACAGCTTGGAAAACAAATCAAAATACCTTTTGTTCATCTGATTGCTTCCCTATGTTCAGTTCAGCATTTGAAGGAAAGCTTTATTTTTTAGCACATTTACAAAAGAAGAGCTCTAATGTTCTGGTGCACTCAAATTAAAACTAAAAAAAAAAAAAGTTACCTTTGTTTCTAGACATCCTTTATTGTATGAACAAGGAACAGAGCTACCTGACAGCTGTACAGAAACAAAGTGTTGCCACTACTACTTAGTTTGAGAAATACTTTTATGTCAATTTAATCTGAGGCTGGAAGTTAGACATATTCTCAGATCAAAGGATAGGTTCTGAAGGGCAAGAATAGTTTTGTTCTGTGGGTAGCATGAGGTGTTAAATTACAGTTATATGCAAAATAGCAACTTGTGTCAATTTTACCTCTGTAAGAACAGATAAACACCCTTTCATGAGATAGGTTCACCTGTAAAAATACAGATGTATCAATCTTCTCTTTACTGATACCGCAGTCATTCCTTATGAAAATACTGCAGAATACATTTTTGGCAGTCACTGAGGCCTTTGACCGTAAAAAACCCCATCAATTCTATAAATTCTTAATTAGCAGATTTTTCCCTTGAAAAGTCATTATTTTCAGACTAAAAATACTCATCAAGTAACCCAATTTGTTTCAAGTGACTTAGGAGCACAACTCCTAAGGAAATCAGAAAATGATTTTTTTTGTGTGCGTATTTAAAGCTTTCTGTACTACACTAACTGAAGCTTAGATTTCAAACAACATCACAGTTCAACCTGGCATGTTATATGAAGAAAGGTTCTAATTCCAATCTATTTGGTTGAAGATTTTTTGTCACACACACACACAGGTAACAGCAGAAAAATGATAAAGTGGTTTTAGAAAAGATTGTTCTGGCACTTTTAATAAATGCACAGTACGAAATCCTGTAGCTACGTTCCACACCAACAGATACATCTGTAAGAGAACAGACTGGTCTGTTGATCTCAAGTGGTATTATTAATCTCCTCTTAGTCCCAGATTCTATAATCAATTTGATAGCCTCTAAGTTGTTTGCTTATAACCATAAAATTTTATCTCACTTCATCTTTAATAATAATCCCCATACATTTACAGTTTACCAGTGGCTCCAACATACTTGGCAAACCACATGACACTTGCTCCTTAGTCTCTAACCCGTTAGCATCCAAGCTTTTCAATGCAATAACAGCCGGAGAGCAGGAATTGGTGTGATTCTCATACTGAAGGGAGAAAGCAGGGATATGGGAAAGATGCAATTCAGTCGTACCTCTAGAGTGCAAGACTGGTAAAGAGCAGGAAGAATAATTGATGGGGGAGGCAAAATACGCAGATCTGAATGCTATTCTTTTAAACAATCTAAAAAATTAACAGCAGGAAGAGCGTTATCTGTAAGTTTCAACACTTTTATCTGGTCCCTATAGGAAAGGTAAGAACTACCACTGAGATAAACATGGAATTTGTTAAAATTCTGTTTGTTTTTTTAATGAAACAATGACATTTTTTACTTACTTTTTTTTGTACTTCAGTTCAACCTACGTTAAAAAAAAGGCATACAGAAATACCTGTCTCTATTTTTAATAACCTTAGCATCTGGTAAATAGTACTAGGAAATAATTACTGCTAAGAATATTTAACAGTATTCTTCTATTTGTGATAGGATCTTCCTAAAAAGTAATAAAGCAAAGCACACACACCTGCAGGGTCAAAGGGCAGAATTTCTCCCAGCATTCCAAACACTCCATCAGTTTGGTCACGATTTGGCCATGTGTTGTTTCTAGGTCCTTGTGGTTTTTGTCCTAACATCTCTGACATCATATTGTCCATATAGCTGCTCACAAGACCCAAACTGTACAAGTCAGAGCTTAAATCTGAAAAACCAGGATTATTCCACTGGTTTAAATGAGATAATCCAGCTCCAACAGTTTGGGCTGGCTGCTGTGAAGAATTAGTCAGCCATTTGGCAGGTACACGTTGCTGTGGTCCGATAGGTTGAAGCAAATGTTGGTAATATTGCATTTGTTGCTGCTGCTTTTGTGACTGTTGTTGCTGTGACAAGCCTTGCTGAGAAGGATGCAGTGGTGTGTGAGAGACAGACTGGGGCTGCTGTTGTACTGTTCCTGATTTTTGTTCTGCTGCTGTAGAGGATGCAATAGAGTTTCTTCTTTTCACCATTGGAGAAGTCTGCTGGGATTTGCCCATGTTGAAACCAGACAAGAAATCTATGACATCCTGCATTTCTTGGTCAGTTGGTAAATTCATACCTTTGTCATCCTTGCCTTCATCCAGTTTGAAGAAGTTGTCCTGTCTTTCAACTAAAAACCCATTTACTATCTGATTATTTGTGCTCTGGATTGACTGCAGTGAATCTGTGGTCCTAGGAAAGTTACCAATGTTCAAAATGCTTTGTAGCCGTGCATCTATGTTAGTGGGCATTTTAGCCTTCTCCTCTGAGCTGGAACTTATGAAGACATTTTTGGAAGGTGTACTGGGGATTGAATAACTTCCACTATTACTTGTACTGGTGCAGGAAGTTTTTTTTGTAAACCGTGAAGTCAGTTTTGAAAATGTCTTTTGTAGACCACCTGAAGATTTGCTTCCATTTCCAGATGGCATGTCAACTTGGTTCCCAAAGTCTGAGATTTCACGCTGCAACTGGATCTGAATACAAGGCAAAGCTTGCTCCCTGCATCAACAAAAACATGTATCAAACCACCCAACAAATCCCATTTATCCTACACTGCACTGGATACATAAAGACATTTAACTGAGTTTTTATTTTGCAGAAAAATGTGCATTTGGGTAATAGAAAGTGGAAGAAATAAAACTGGAGTTCTCTAATAGATTGCTAGTTCACTGGCTACTTACAATAGCAATTCAAACTATTACTACCCACAGTCATGGGTAACGTGCTCTACAGCAGCCTGCTTGTATGAGAGGTTGGACGAGATGATCCCCAGAGCTCCCTTCCAATCCCAACTATTCTGTAACTCTGTGATATGCAGTAGCATTTACTATTCTCCTAAAGAATTTTTAATTGCACTTCAAGATACAAATGAAAATATTTATTTAATATAAATCAAGTGGGTTTTTTTATGCAAGAGAAAAATACTTTTGTGCACATAGGTAAACTGCTAGGGTTTTTCTGTTTGGTTTTTTAACGTACTCACATACGTACTCACAAGATTACCTATATAGAGTACAAGTTTCTTGCTTTGTTTGACCAGTGATTTCTCTTTCTGGTTAACCAGAAACTAAATTCCTCAGTATAGTCTTTTCAACAGCGATGACTTTGTTTAAACAACAGGCTCAAGAGGAGATGTACCTTCCCTCCTTCCACCGTGGTATGTCAAACACAGCAGTATAGAGCACATCTACTAGTCCCAAAGTCTTCTCTGGATCCAGACTCCTCTGTAGCAAAGACATTGTTGCTGGATCTTCTTTTAGACACCTGTAATCAAAATCACAACTTTGAATTCCACACTGAACAATTTTACCATGCTAGTCAGACAATGAAAGGCTAATTAATATGCTACTTTTGCTCCTGCAAAGGTACAACTAGCAAGGCAGTATAACATATGAATACCTGAGGATTCCCAAGGACTAATACCACAGCCCCAGTTTCTTTTTTTTAACTGTTGAGTATATAAGAAAATTTCGTTGTAGGCAAGAGTTTTATCATTTATTTTCAAAGTCAAGATTGATGATTTCCTGTTTAGCTGAGCAGGCATGATTAAGGCATATTAGGAAATAAAAAAAAAAACACAAGAAATCCTGTTTTCTAGGAAATGGCAAGAGCACTCAACAAGCCTGACAAAAAGACAAGGTGCAGGAACTGTAAATCTTGAGTGCACTCTAGATGTCCCATCCTAGGAACACCCAGCCTGACACACTCAGTGAGAAAAATGGTTCAGCATATCCAGTAATCTGTGGAAGATTTTACTGATCTGTGAAGATGCATGCTTACTGTAATTCTTCAATAATCTATGGAATTAGGATTTAATTTGAGGTGAGATCAGAATAACCTGGATTTAAGTACTGGCACAGCTGTCAATTATTTAATGAGCCCCTTCAGCAGAGATGAATAAACAGGCACTCTCTCAGTGTGTCAGCAGGTGGAGCTCTTTCAGAGATGCCAAACGCTGGCACAAAGTGCTCAGCAGTATTTTAGTTCTTTCACAATAGAGCAATTTATGTAAAGGGAATAGAGAAGTGCCAGTTCATACCCCATAGTGGGATTAAAGATGAATTTGGATAAAGATCGTGGGCTGACTTGTACTTCTGGACGCACCATTGGTACCATCAGCAACAGGCTATCTCACTAAGGATTCAGATGAATGCAGTGTTTTACACCGAAGTTCATAACACCAAGTACACTGAAGAAATAAAGGAAATATTGTAATTCCAAATTATTGTTTCAAAAGGGAAGACAACCTCACCTCAAAGTGCAAATTAATGTTATGCTTTCCTAGGCAGCTAGTTAAACCAGTAGGAATGGCACCTCTTGAACCACAGAGTTCTGCAGTTCACAACAGCACCTAAAGAACATCTTAGTTAAGAGCTAAAACTCTTCTACTGATCTCAGCACCCAGGACTGCCAGGGAGAGTAACAGGAATATTTCTGGATTTATATTTATTTAACTTTCTTCATCTAGCTTTTACTGTTCTTCTGCTCTTGTGCACCAGCCTTGCTTCCCTTCCACTGCCGCCAACAGAGGGAGCATTAATACAAAGACAGCTCAGGTACAACTGCTGGTCAGTCTGATGAATAGTGGCATTTAGTCAGTTCCACATAAAGGAATTTAAGGAAGATAAGCCATAATTACATAGCAGTTCCTGCTCCACTTGTGCTGAACTGTATTCCTTCCTATGTATTTCTGTCATACCTACTAGGATGATCTACAGGGCAGTACTTTCACTTACCAAGTTGATGGAACTTGCACCACTATTCTAGATCCTTCTAAGCTTATTTGAGGAGCATAGGCTTCTTTATTTTCAATCTGTGCTGTGTCCACAACCACCTAGAAAATAATATGAAAACAAAAGACAATTTAGGAATTAGTTATAGTTGCTTTTATCACCCCTGTAGTCAAGATGCAATAGTCTCAGCTCCCTGCCACACTACAAAGAACCTCTGTACAAAAATGTACAAAGAACCAGATAAAAACAAATCAACTCAAAATCATCATCATATGTTAATTTGTACTGAAATTTCTTGGGGAAAGAAAAAATGAAAGTATGTAAACTGATCAGTTTGATACATTAGCCCATATTTCAAGGACATTCTTCTCGACTGCACTGAGTCACCATGTAGTTACCAATGTCTTTACGTAGCAGCTGGTAGTTATCAATGGATTTGTGTAACAGCTCTTATATGTGAGAAGTCTAACACAGTTGCTACCTTAATAGCCCCCGAACACCTATTTCTCAAAATATTTTAAATAATGCATACCATGCTACAGACAAAGAGTATTTAGCCTGAAAGTCTCCACATACCCTGCAATTTTTAGCACCCCCCTACACAAACTTTCACGATTACAAAATCGTATACCAGCATATCTCTATCCAATGGTACTGTAGGTAACAGAGAATTAATAGTAGTAAAGAGAAGAAAATTGACTGTTCAATTTTTTATTTTTTATTTTTTTAACTCTAAGCCTTCTGTAAGACATCATGAATTTATATGGAAAATGAAAGTCTTGAAAATTAATCTGTTATGAACCCTTTTTTTTTTTTTTTTTTTTTTTTTAAATGGAAAGTGAGAAGGAATGGATTCACTCCAACTTCATTTAAACTTCAGTACCAGTGATAGTAAGTTCCATATTTGGTTTGTGCTCTCTGTTGTTGTCCAGTCTGCATGAGCTGGCCTTTTTGATCACTTCCATAATTTCCTATTTTGGTCGTGCTGAACCAGCAGCTTTTTGGCAACATTCAGCACGTCTTGCTCTGGTGACTAGCAGATTAGCTGTACCATTTATCCTTGAAATGGCAAAAAGTCCTCCAGCATAAATAAGCCTCAAGGGGCATTACTGGCTTTTTTGCAATCATCCTACACTTGTTCTACTTCTGTCCTGTAGTCTATTACTGTTTATGAAGAAAGGTGAAATATAAATAGAGCTGAGATTCTCTTCTCCTGAATTACCAAACCCCTCCAACAATACTTAAGCTTTACTATCTCCTACCATCTCAATATTTTCACATAAGGCCTTCATTTTCCTCTAGCTGTCTCTGAACATTTGCTCAGGTTTATCTGGACTTGCAAAATCTGTCTAAGCACAGTCTAAGCATGTGGAAAAATGCTATTACCCATTCACGATGATACCTAACATAGTAACAGTGCAACACCATTATTTTTTCTTCATATTTGCACCATTTTAATTTTAAATAATTTGGTATAGATTTAGCTATATTGCAATTATAATTGGACTAAGGTGAGATCAACTAAGTAGTAATTCTTCTTTTCCCCTCAGCTTCCCCCAGAAGTACTGTCTGCATCTCAGATCAATCTCACATCAGTCAAGAAGTAAAATTTTAATTGGTGCAAATCTAGGTCAGTTCCTGGAAGTGATGCACTGTAGTGCCACTGCTCTTGGGAGGGGTTTTCCCTGCATTTGTTTGACTTTTTTTTTTTCCTCCTTCTTCCCTTTAAAAAAAAAAAGTCACATTTCTCAACATTTGGTCACAGTTACAACATCTCAGATTTAAAACTACTAGGAGATTGAGTGCTCCCACAGTGCATGTTTTCTGCTAACAAAGATCAGTAAGCACAGGGAAGGATGGCTAACTAGAGACAAAGTTGAAGTATTTTGTTTGCAGGATGCCAATTCAAAGTTTTATTTCCATTCATCCTCTGAATTACTTTAATTCCTGCATCTTTTTATTCAAACATACATTTACTTAGCTGACCTAAATCTGAAAAGACAGGAATTCTTTACACACACACCACTTAGCACATACGTATATCCAGATATTACCTTAGAATATACATACACACACACACACCCCTACAATTCCAGAAATTCTTTAAGTTAAAAACCTGAAACAATAAAACAATCTAATTTACACCTCATTGCACTTTCTGCACTTATCAAGAGTTCCTTCTGCAAAGGCACATGGCACGACAGGCCAAAGATAGTGAGCGTATCAGTGTTCCTTTTTAAGTTTGATATTGACTTTGCTTAACTCACCACTCTGAACTAACACAGATAGCTTAGTTCTCAAAAGCAGTGAACGAAAGACTGCATAATCTTGTCCAATGATACATTTATCCGAGTTGCACACAAAATAAAATAAACATGTTTCTCACTCCCTGCCTGCTAGGTGCTCACTGGATAGCTTCCTGTGCATCAGACATCCATTGTTCTTGTTTTAAAGGTGTTTCCTCCCTCATCTCCACCCAAAGAAGGCTTTAAAGAAATAAATTACAGTTTCTCATCATTGCATGAGACTACATACAGGCATAATTGAATCATGTAATTAAAAAAAAAAAAAAAAAAAAGGCACATATTTTATACCTTCACACCCATTTATACTGTAACAAATCAAAAGTGAGAATGAATTCAGACATAAGGCTTACAAGTACTTCAACTATGTGTACAGCTCATTACTGTGTAACTGAAGATAGAAACCTGCTATTTTCAGAACAAGAGATTCAGGCAAAGACATTCATGCTTCTACTGGAGATAATACTCTTTGTATCAGCACTGTCATATGGGAGAACATATAATAAGATTATACTGACAACTCTCCATATGTTATGATAAACCCAAAGAGTATCAGTGATACAGTTACCAGCAGGTCTAACAAGTTATGTCTAGACTAGGGGATACCAGGTTTCCAGACTCCTGAGTTCAAATTTGCCTTGGGCCACTCTCAAAATCTGATCGGGGCAAGATTTGGGCGTACACAACACTGAAACCCCCAAGCTTTTGTTTTGCTGGAAAGGAAGCAGTGGGGAGTGCAGCATCCTCCAAGGCATTCCTCATCTAGATGCTCAGAAGGCAAGAACTGCTAAGGAATTACTGCATACTTCCATAGGGCTGCTGACAAACACTTCTTTTGTGGCCCCATTTCCCACACCTTGCTGCTGTCTCCCAGCATCCTATCAGCCAAAGACAGTCTGACTTAACTATGGCCCTTTTTCTAGTTGTTCATGCATTTAACACGCATTTTCCTAGTAAACACCTACATACAAATTTGATCAATCCTATTATTTCAAAGTGCACCCCTCCCTGCAAAGATGCAACCCTCTTAAACCTCTCTCTGTAAAATTTCCTTATATAAAGTGCTTATTTTACTACCACTTCCCTCTACGTCACACTGCTGTTATGATACTGATGGTTTGTCTCTTTCATTTTAAGCCTTCAATCCAACTGCGTTGTTACAAACAACCATGACTTAAATCCAGTTGTCCAGCATATTTCATGTCAAGGGGATATCTAATACCTAATATCAAAGGAAACCTGAAATAGATGCATCCAACATTCACCATTACTAGAGAATGTATTAACAGTACCAAAAAATATACGGATCAATGATCTAAGAATGGAGGTTAGGCAAGGTCACTTAATCAGTTATTTGCTTGAAAAATGTATTTGCAAGGTATTAGCAATAAGGATCTTTCCATTTGAAATTGCAATTTGTTTCAGTTCTGGCAGTCTGTATTCACCTCGAACAAGGCATCAATAAATGATCAACAGCATTTAGCCCAGAAATGATTCAAAGAATACTTGATAGAAACTATTGTAGGCTATGGTACACCTCTGTGCATCAATTTCATCCTATCCTACTGCACTCCTGTCCCCATTTTATTTGCCCTGTCGAGTAAAACTCAAGTCTAAAAAAATGAATTTATCAACAAACTCTTCATTAAATGAAGAGATCGCAGGAACTAGTTATAGGAGTGCAAGTGCATTTTCTTATCAAAATGCATTTCAAACACCTGTTTTTACTAAATCCTTACACAGTGTAGAATCTATGGTGCCTTTTGCTCATTTGCTTCTAAAGGATATACGTCTGCAGAAAGGCATTAAGTGCTATGCCTTCTGCTGGAGGCACCAGGTTGCATTACTTGGTGTAGACAACTAGACGACTTACTGCTTTCTGTTCAGCAGTAAAACCAAGCTTCCACTTGAACGAGAAAGGAAAAAAAAAAGAGCTGAGAGAAAGGTTCTTGTTGTTTGCTTTGTTTTATTAAACAGGAAAGATTCAAACATTTCCTATTTCACTATTAGAACTGAAGTTTCATTTCTTGTCTTCCCCTGTTCCCAACAACTACAGATAGCATCTACAAACTTGCATTCCATGAGGATACATCTTGTTTATAACTAAAGTTAGCTGCATGTTAAAAATAGAAACTTGGAGCAAGATGTAGGAAATTAATTTTCAAACACTTTAAAATACCTAGTTTTTCTTCAGAATGTTGAAGTAGCCCTTTTTTTGGCTAAGCCTATCTCTATTACTTACCAGTCCTGCTTGGCCAAACAACAACTGTACAGCAGTTTTGCAGGCTCCACGCCAAGTCGAAGGGCAAACCTGATTTAGTACTTCAGTAACAGGAGAGTCATCCCGTGGTGTAAGTCCATTATGGCATCCAGCTTCTTTAATTAGTTGCAACATTGTGTGCTGGAAAAAAAACCAAACACATTTGTCATGTGATTCAGAAAT
Organism: Lagopus leucura; assembly: GCF_019238085.1. Lineage (NCBI taxonomy): Eukaryota > Metazoa > Chordata > Aves > Galliformes > Phasianidae > Lagopus > Lagopus leucura. Next base: position 6,732,341 of record NW_024962271.1, on the reverse strand, counting down.
GTTAACATTAATGGCCTCCATATGTACACAGTTTTCAAAAGCTTTTCAGCCACCTATTGCTACATGTGCTACCTCTCCAGGGTCCTACTTGTAAGACCTTAGCTGCAGAACAGAAACATTGTAGTCACCGTGTGCAATTTTGAACACAGAACTCCAACACCATAAACAGTATTCAGCTTTTGCAGAACAGTTTGATCGAAACTACAAAAGTCACTTCCAAGACAGAAGAAAAACATTTTAAGTTGTTGGCTGTTTCAACACTTTCAGGAGCAAGGACTGGCCTTATCTAAAAATTGGAAAAAGCTGATTAAAATCCCCAAATTACTTCTCAATGGACACCTTTTACATTTTCTCTACATTGAAAATTCAATTAACTTTTTTACAACTTCTAAAAATACATTTTAAGTTGACTTAGAAAGATTGCTTAAAGTTTGGAAGGCATGAAAGAAAAGATATCGTAATACTGTTTATTTTAAAGTACTTCCCTTAGCAGCAGAAGGCACAGTCCTGACTGGTTTTGGCACCTAAGATTATATAAGCTCTAAAGCCCATCGCCTGCTAAGGACATCTGTAAGGATTCCTCTTCATATTTTGATACCTGTTTTTAAAAAGTTTATAGAACCCCAATTACCTCTTAGACTTCTGTGTTTCTCTTACACCAGACTGAATTTGCCTAGGTGGTTTAAACATTATCAGAGGGAGGAGTGAGCCCACAGCGTTATCACACCTCGATTCCACAGGAAGTCAGGCTAAAAATACGCACTTTTAAGTACAAGTTGGCACTGAACTACTGTGGTTTTTCTCTGGGTTTTAAGGAGTTCTACTGATTCTCATTTTATTTGTTAACCATTGTGGTTAGATTCAGGACTATTACCGTTTTCAGCTTCAGGTTTTCTGCTGCAGACTCGTTAAAGGATATTCCTTTCAGAAAGTGCGGCCCTATCTGAACCGGTACAGTGGGCAATTCACACTGAATTGGCTGAGGTGGAGTCTGTCTCCTTCCTGTTTGCTGGGCTTCGGCTTCACTGCAACAGCCCTGAAGCATAAAGAAATAGATTAGAAGGAAATGAAGATAATGAAAACATCCTCATGAGTCCAATTCTTTTTTTTTTTTTTAATAGTTATTTTTAAGGTGCAGAGGGATGAAAGAGCAGGTTTAGCAGATCCTACCTGAAGACTTGCTTCAATAGCTTTTGGGTTCAAGTGGAAGCCAGCCTTCATTGCATATTCACAATGGCCTAAGCTCTCCAGAGCCACTTTGTAAGCCTGACATTAAACAGAAAGTTGAAGGGAACAGCTACATCAGCAAAGAAGCAAGCAATCACTGTTTCTGGATACACATATACAATTTGTTACGTAGGTTTGCTTTACTCAGTTCTGCAGTGTATACACATTTATCACGTAAGTTCAATACCTGTAGTCCTCTCATACTTCAGGGCTGCCTGTGGTACAGGTGTCTGCAGTAATATATTCCCTCCCTGTTTCATTCATTGTCCCACTGACTGCACTAGATGCACACGAAAGCAACTGATTTTAAAAACTCACCTGCAAAGCACTGTCAATTTTCACGTTTAGCTCTTTGAGCTGATGTTCAGGGATTGCTACGCTCTGTGAGCAGAAAAGCTGTTGAACTTCAATTCCTGCCAAACATCCATCGCAACCTCTTTCTCGCAGTCGAGATGTAGCCTATAACATCAAGAAAAAACTATTGGGTTAAGAAGTTCAACAGCAAACCAAAATCACACTGAAGTTAAAAACAAACAAAACCAAACAACCTACACAGAGTTTAAAACATAAAGGAGATTAGAAGAAGCATGTGGTGGAAGAGTTCTGGAGCTAATTACTTATTATAACTGACTCAACTTCTAGTGTCACTTCGAAAGTATAAATCTCATGTAATTTATATGGTGTTGGATAGCAAATCAAATCAGCATCGTTTGCTGTTACTAATTCAATTCTTTCTCTGGACTATGGCTCCTGGTTACATGGCCACATGATCAATGTGCTCAGATGAGGAAGAACTTAAATCTTTTATCATAAAGCATATTTTAAATCCTTACCACAGAAACAAAATCTACATACGTGTCATGTACGTACAAACATTGCAGCGTATATAAAATACACTTTATGAAGTTACGGGTGATCACTATGGTACAATTTGAGAAGAGCCACACAAGACTAAAATTAACCACGGGCAACAAGAGTGTAACAGCTTTACCTACTTCAGTTTTAAAAAATGGTAAATACTAAACACAGAATACCTGAATTAAAAACTGAAATACTACCGAGCAGTGGAAAACAAAGAGAAGCCTATTTCTGTCTGTATTTAAGACTTCAGATACTGTTGATTTGAATAATGTAATAGTGGTATTAAACTCTATCTTGAAATACAGTTTTTATTCAGAGAAATAGCTGGAATGGGGTGTTAGGAAAAAAAGGGTAGAGTCCCAGATCTCTAAGTCCAATTTTAATTCTAAGCAGGTTTTAAATGAACTTCATAGCAATTACATTTCTAGAAGCTATAACACAATTTTAAAGGAAATAATAAACACCAAATTACTTTTATACAAAAGAAGTAAAACCACACCAGAATTAGAACTGTTCAGATTATATGTTATAGTCTACATCAAGCATTTCCAATCTCTATTTTGTCTAGTGAAAGCAGTTCATGCCACAGTAGGAATTACAAATAATTCCTCTGCATTCAGAGTTCTAAGGAAAGCTTATTTGCCTTGATACAACTTGCAGACATCTGCTAGCTGATAAATGGAAAGCCCAACAAGATTTCCAAGCAAGATGTTTAACGTGCCCAGGTGGGTTGCCCAATTAGACTTCAAAAGCACACGCTGCTCTTGGTTACTTGAAACTAAGGAAACCACGTACTCCATGTCAGAAGCCATTTTGGTCTGTCTGTGCACTTCAGTAACGTACAGGAAATGCAGGAAAGCTCATAAACCTGGTTTTTTTTTCCTTGTATGAACTTTTTTTTTGGCAGAAAAGGATTTCACAGATAGCAGTGCTAACTCAAATCCAAGTCCAGAGAGTAGCACATTTAAGTAATAAGATGAACATTCCAACTACTGATACAGCAAGGAACATCAAGGCTAACAGCTAATTCTCCCTCAGCACAAAGACAAGCAATGTCAGAAGTTTTCAGAAAAAAACAAAAACAAGGAACTGGCACTCAAGATGTGAAAGATACAGATGTTACCTAAGTTATCGCTCGTCTAAAATTTCATCCTGTATCTGCAGTGACTTTTTTTTTAATAATTCCTTCTGTCCACTGATCCATATCTGAATGCTGTTAATTGCTAATAACAAACAGCTGTTTCCATTGTGCACTCCTTATATACATTCATATCATGAGTAAAAGCTTTTCACGGGGCAGAGATCATATAAACACCGCATAGGTAAAACAGATTTTAGTTTCCTTCTTCAAATGCAGCATTTCTTTAAAGTTAGAGATTTTCTTCCCTTATCAGGGCACTTAGGCCTGAACTTTTGTTTCACTGAATACAACACAATGTCACTACACTGAGCCTTCCATACCTCTGCTGCTCCTCTCCATGATCTCACTGCATCTTCTAGCTCATTTGTGGGGCTTAAATTTGAGGCTCCAGCTCCACCAACATTCTTTCTTTCTTGGGCTACAGCTTCAGCAAAGCAAGAGTGTGCCACTGGCTGGACCTTCTGCAAAGCTTGTGACAGGAACTGAAAGTGAACCTGCATCACTGTCAAGAAACATCGTCCAAGCACCTGCAGGAAGAAAAAAACCCAATTTTTAAATCAATAAGAGATTTGACAGATTTTTTTTCCTTCTTTCTTAGTCACTTAACCCAAGCATTGAGCAAGTTAAATTTTGATTTATTAATTAAAAAAAAAGAAGAAATACTAGTGCCTCAGACCAGAAGCAGCACTCAGCATTTAACCATTTACTTATGGTAAACACTGAGCAATAGCTTCTACAAATTAAGAGGAGATCGGACTGATACAGTCAATTCAAGCTTCTGTGTTGTCTTTAACTAACCTTACCTTGATCTCAGAAGTAAATAATGAAAAGCTTTAAGTTACTTTGTAGTATCAGGCACATGAAACAAAAAAAATAAAAATCACAGTAGCACGTTATCACAGTACAGTCAACAGCCAAAAACATTAACACACAGACCTGGCTGAATTTATGCTAAATATATCTGTATTTTAAGACATGATAACAAAATCAGAAGAGTTTAATTCTAAAGTTTATCTTTCCAAGCAGACCAGTAATTACTAACAAACATGAAAAACATTTTGCCACAAGGTACAGATGCACTGTAGTGCCGTTTTTAGCATACAACAGTGACTGCAGAATACACACAAAATCGCAGTTCTGTCACTTGCATTGTCTGACAGGAATGCTAACGCTGGCACAAATCTCATCAGTACATTTCACTGAAACGTGTCACCTAATACTACTCAATTGGAAAGCAGGATGTAGAGTAGGGAAGAGCGAGCAGGAGGGCTGCTGGTCTGTTCCCATACCCAGAGGGACCAGCACTGACAGCACAGCAGCTCCTGCAATGCCAGAGCTGGCTCCACAGGGCAGCCACCCGAAGCAGTGGGCTCTGCACCCCATCGTGTCCCTCCCTGTTTGCCTCCCTCACACGCAAACACTGCTCCTGAGAATGACGACCACAGATAGGCCACAGTTACTACAAGCAAAACAAAGATCCCCAAAAACAAGTTTTAGGTGTAGGCACTGTATGTAAAATTGTTGGAGTAGGGCTGTTTGAAAAGGCAACTCTGAGCACAAAGCAGCATATACACAAGTGCTCTGCCTGCTTGCAAGGCCATGCTTTCTTAAGTGAACAAAAGCTTACAACAAAGGACATCCGGGATGCAGGAGAGAAGCAAGTATTCCCCAAATTGCTGCAGAAATAATTTAAGAACTATTCAAAATGCTTTATTTCTTTTATGAAGTTTCTCACAAAGTGGTTTAAAGTGTATATTTGACTTTATTAAAAAAGACTAGGCTTGAATAATAGTAATATTCATAAAATACAAAGATAATGTACAAACCCATTGTGCCTTAGAGCAAATAAATCATCTGGCTTATTTTCAGCTACATTCTTCTGGAATAAAAATATTCAGACACAATGATCTTACTGGCAAGACGCTGTAGTCATATGAACAGCTATATGCATTAGCTATCTACTTTAAAAGGATCCGTGGTGGCAATTCTTTTTTTCCATTGCATCCGGTCTCCTTTTGACATTCCATTCTGGTTCCATCACTTCCCTTCTTTGTACGAGGCACAAAATTAAACATTTTTGGTACTTTGACTGACCCCTGGAAGTGCAGTTTGCCTTACTAAAAAAGCATTCAGCAAATGATAAAAATGAATAAAACTTCAACTTTCCTGACTACAGAGATGGAAAGGTTTATAAGAACACCGCAGTAAATAAATAAACAAGTAAATAAAACTTGTGACATGAATATTTCTGTGTACAAAGAACGGAGTTGTCAGGGGAAGAAGAAACCAGAACTCATTAGGAATTTCAAGCTGATTAAGTTTCATTTAAGGTACAGAGGCTGCAGTTTCTCCTGCCTTGGAATAATGTTCAAATAAACAAATGATTTAGTTTCAGTGGCACCACACAGCATTTCTAGTGTAATTTTTAATGTTAAGCAGCAGAGATAAATAGCAACATCTGCTTTGCAAAACTTGTTTTGTTTGAAAAATAATCCATTCCAGTCTTCCTCAGAAATGATCAAGAGTGGCTTTAACTGCTTAAATAGAACCTAATTGGTGGAAGATTTCTGTACCACAGAATTAAATGCTCACTCCACATAGCAAACTCACTTTGCTTTAAAATTCAATTAATGGAGATTTTCTTTCAGAAGAGCTGTATCTCTGTCTTCACAGTGGGAAAGTTATCTACCACCAGTTTAAATACCGCCACAGTTGGCCAGCGGCACCAAAGCGTGTAAAGCAACGCGCACCATGTTGTGAGATCTGCAGAACTACGTTACTGCATGGATACAATGCAACTGTTTTCACAGCTAGGAATACCACTAGCTATTTTACTTTTCTCTACTTTGCCATGCCAAAAGCGTTCAATTCCCCTGCTTTAGACTATAATGAGAACAAGAAAAAACCTAGAAACTGTGTAATAATCAAAAAAGAACTGGAGCCATTGCAGGTGCCAACCTGTAAGTTTCTGTTCATGGTGGCACTTTCATAAATTATTTCTTAGAATCATTTATGTTGCAAATATGATGAAGTCTTTCGCTTGCAAACTTATCCCAAGAAACACATCTCTAGCACCACAATTCTCCTACTCCTCTGCCAGGCAGAGCAGCAATCTCTGAATAACCCTACCTGAAAGGAGTTTGCTCTGTTTAGGCAGCTGGAAGCAAAATTACTTCTGAGGAGATGTAGTTTTAGACTTCCTTGTCACTGAAGCGGGTGATGAGTTTAATTAAATCGATGACATACATACAGAAGTGTCAGATGAGGCTATACTGGTAGGTTACATTCTGTCCCACATGAACACCTTCCAATCAATTTTAGAATATTCTGATACAGAAAATACAGAAAACTGCCAGATTTCAATGCTGAACAGTGATGCCATGCAAATTCCCTGGGAAGCAAATGCTTAAAGAATCTGTCGATTATATAACACTACCATTAATAAAATTAACAAGTAACCAGTATCAGTCTTCCAGACTTGATACACGCAATGATGTACCATTCTATATAATGGAGCATAATAGCTTTTTCATAACGGCTTTTTCTCCCTAAGCAAACAAAACAAACCCACAGACAAAAACATGACTCCAAGTTGTTTCTTCTTAGAGCGAAATCCCTCTGTGTTGCTGGGGAGTGGGAACTGACTGATTTCAAACTTTGTATAACATTACTTTATTTCGAGGGGTGGGGGCACCTCTCCAGTGGGATCAAAGTAAGGGAGAGAAGATGGTAGCTGACTCAAATCTTACTTCTGTAGTCTCCCTACCTTTTATAACAAACCATTTCAGTGATTCTCTGACATTACAAACTGCTTCCACAAAATCTGAAATGAATCTTCCCTTCTGAAATTTATGTTCATTTTTTCTTACTCCATCTTACATGGACACAAAGGACAGAACAATGCCACGACTTCTGGCATTTTTTACATACCTGATGACTACTGATTTTCCTTCTGTCTGCTCTTCTGTAAAAATCAGTCTTTCTAGTTCATCCTCAGAGGCCCTATTTTCTGGATGTCTCACTACCACATGTCCCTCTAGTTACTCGCTATTCTAAGTCATGCAGTCAAGCATGGATGCAGTGTTGAATTTAAGGCCATGATACCCAAAGTGAAGAGAACTTAATCCTTATTTCATGGTTTATGTAGGTTATGGTCATGTTAAAATACATTACAACTGCCTCTGCAGTTCTGCACAAATGATTTATTAGACTGTGTTCAAGGTCTAGAAAAGGTATCTTTTGAAAATATATAGCTAATGTTACTTCACTGCATACTGAGCACAGAACACGGAAAAAACAAAATTCTCACTATTAACTTTCATAGTTTCTCAGCTGATACGCAGCTTTATGTGAACACTGATGACAAAACACCTCTCCCAAGGGTTCAGATTTCCCTTCAGAATGGATAATATTAAGGAGAACATTGTTTAATTTAGAAGATGGCCTGATATCATTAGAAATTAATATGGAACAAGAAATCATAGGATCATACAATATCCAGAGCTAGAAGGGACCCACCAGGTTCCTTTAAGTCCAACTTTTGGCTCCACACAGGACTGCATAAAAGATTTAAACTAATGTTTGATTTTTAATTACTTAGACTTGTTAATTTTGGGCAGTGGGATGCTGTGTTTGTTTTGCTTTTATTATTATTATCATTTATTTTCTGAACTGGACATGAGTTTCCTCAAATAAGAAAGAGGTTATTGTATTTCTAGCTATAAGTTTAAATCTGATGGAAAACTACCAAATTAGAATTATGTAAATAGTACAATTTAATTACAATTTACCTTATTTCATGAAATCTTTAAATTTTGTGCAAGCCCTTGTACAAAAGTAACCACTAAATATCTCATTCAATACAGCTAGAGCATAACCACTGTAAATAACTCAATATTTTTGAGAACAAAGATAAAATGCTGCTCTTTTTATCAGCACTAGTCACAAATACAAAAGCAAGGCAGACAGAACTTTCGGGGTAGTAGTGACTTTTAAATACAAGTCCAATTAAGAAGGAACACCACAAATTTGCACGCGAAACAAAATCCCCCGAAGTAACTTACCTCAATGTCTTGTAGGCTGAATTCTTTTTGATCTTTGAAATTTGCAGCGCCTGCACTCAGTTCCATCAGCATTTTTGCTATTTCTGGTTTTATTGCTGCTGTGAGTCGACTCGCTGCTTCCATGACATGTTCCTGCACGTCTTTCAGTTGCATAGCTGCCTTAGAATAGTGAGAGTTCCTAAATACACTGCTGAAAAGGTCTGTAAGGAAAGTGCTCGTACGGCAAAATACGTTGAGTGCATCCAGATATTTGGAGATTCCCTGCTGGATGTCTGCAATCGGAGTCGTATGGGATACAGGGTGACTGCAGCTGCCCGCAGCAGCTGAGGAGACCAGGGGAGATGCTGGGGTTGTAGATGCCAGTGGTGCGCTCAGGGTCCTGCCTAGCTCAGGCAATTGATACTGCTGGTGTTGCTGCACTTTTTGCTTGGACCCGCCAAGCAAAAAGCGCCGCTTATAGTCCATTTTGCTTTCTTGTGCACTACAGCAATACATAAGTGAGAGCTTGTCCGAAGACTTCTTGAATTAACAATCACTTGTCAAATTCCTTCCCCAAATATATAGTTATGTACAGTAACAGTGGAGGACTGTGTACATAGGTTTCACAAAATGCATTTCAAAAAGGCAAGCGTCTGTATAATCTGTATCAGCAGTGAGAAAGGCAGCAGTTTGCTGACTTAGTATTTTCAGTGTTCAGTGCAGCCCTGCTGCAGTTATAAACTGTAATCAGAAAGCAAACCAAAGTATCTTAATAATGCTCTGTCTGGGCCGGTATTCCACTCTGCGCACAGAAAAGCAGAGAACTTATCGCCTACAGTTTCTTCATGAGCATATTATCATTACTTGCTGTTATGTCTACAAAAATTTTGTCAATGCAAATAATATTTTTAGAAGCAATATTTTAATACAATTTTCCAATTAGTAGTCAGGAAAAGTGGAGCAAACCACCGATCAACAGCGATTATAAAAGCAGTGCAGAGGCGCCTTCCTTAAAAAAAGCAAATCCTTATGTCAGCAGTCTTCAAATGTCTCGACAGATCCAGTCTGCCAAATTAGTTTACTTGTAGTGTCTCTTCTTAATACTGGAGGGAAAAAAAATCCGGAGTCTGTATAGAGAAGACTTTCCAAGTGTAAGCTACTGAAAATTAGAGTGTTTGTTACTGCAAGCCTTCTTCCCCTTTCTTTGTTTGTTGAGGTAGTTGTTTCTGTTGTAACATTAAGTGGTGGTGCTTCCAGACTGCACTTGCCCTCGATTGTAGACTCAGAACAAAAATGCACAAATGTATTTGTAAGGCCTCTAGGTCATTTCCTGCAAAGGAGAATAAAAGTGGTTCAAATGTCATGGAACAACGAGAAGTATTACAATTTTAACATCCCACTATGCTGCACAGGGCACACACTGTTGACAATACCTAAGACTGGAAGGAAGGGAGAGGTGCCGTTTGAAAGGCAGTTACAAGCTGGTATCATCATGGTACTGATGAATATTTTCTTACTAATTCTTCTATCCTCCTAGATTGACAAACTTGGGACTAATAGTTAATCCCCACTGCAACCCTCCCACAGATAAAACAGCAGAGGTCTGCTAATGCTCAGGGGGAGTTTTTTCTAACCTTATTCTTTTCAAATGATTAGAAAGTCAATGAGACCTTTTTTTTCCATATACAATAATTCATTGCAGAAATCTGAGACTCCCTTTTTAATAATTCATTAAGTCAACAGGCAGCTTTTTTATTATTATTATTTAGTACAACAGCAGATCTGCCCATATCCTGAGATCCCATTTCAGGATGATGTCCTCTACCTATCACAGGTGCAGAACTGACCGAGCAGCAAACTGACCAGACACAAAAGCAGGGAAGATCCACAGCCTCCAGTACCACCCTGCTTCTACCAGCAAACTCAGGTACATCTAGAGAGCCACCATCACTTTCTGGAAGGCATCTGTAGGAAGGTGAAGGGAGCCTAAATAACAAGGTCAGTTTGCAACACGCTGTGGTCAAGGCGAGGCTGGAGAAACAAAAACTTCTGCAAAAAGGCATGGCGATTTTCAGGCTCTTACTCTTAGCCTAACACAGCTCCTGACTTGGACAGGGTTTGGCATCACATGATCATGTATAAAGGTTAAGTCATATCTATACAACGATCATAGTGACCCATGATCTCCTCTATACATATTTGCATATAATTTTTTTTTTAAATATAAAAATATGCATATTTATTTCCATGTGTGTTAGGGGCAAAAGCCTATACTAGTATCCTGAACAATCAACTTCCTCACTTTCAAGCGTAATGTCCCTTTAAAAAAAAACAAAACAAAATCTCAGTTCATCTGGTTCTAGCTTACAAGCTTAGTATTAAACAGTAACTCTTCTTTTGCCCTCTGAGAACTTTGAAGAATAGTCTAAATTTGATAGAAACCCCTTTAGTTCAACAACAACATCTTTCTTTCACTATTACACCTGAAGTGTGAAACCAATATTAATGTTGTCAAAATGGTTGGGGGAATGAAGAATTTTATCTTCAGTCAAAAATTCAGATAGGTGGAATAAAGGAACAGTACCAATTTGTTCACTTAATGTGTGCAGCAGAAATGCTGAGTCGCAGCCTGAAGCAGTGATTGAGCATCTGGTGGGAAGGCAGGGCCAACCAGGGGAGCTCCGTGCATGCAGTGCACCTGAGTGACCAGAAGAGGTGGAGCCAGGATGCAGCCCTTCCCAGCCCTCATTTAAGGGTTGGCCATGGAGGCGAGGGCTTCTTGCTGGAGATGTCTGCCTACCTAAGCCCTTCCAAAGGTAAGCAGCTCTTTTCCTTTGTTACTGTGGCTGCTGCATTTGGGCACATTCTCATTTGCTGTAGCCAAAAACTTTGCCACCCTGCTGTTATTACAGTACTTTCATCCCATTATAGCACAACAGTGTGCTTTGACATATGTATGAAACACAACCTCACAGGTTATTAAAAAAAAAAAAAAAAAAAAGCAGGAGAGACACAGCAGGGCAGAACATCATACAGGGAGCCAGATCTTCTCACACCCACTAAAAGAGACACACAAGTTTTTCAGGAAGTCACTACTGCAGATAGTTCTGCTTCTGAGATTAAGAGCAAATTTTCTTCTACATTAGCACTTTTAAAAACAAGATGAACAGATAAAACACAGCAGGCATTCCCACATGCATTTGAACACCCCTTATTATGGTACTTCAAGCTGATTACTTTATTTCCTAATGACTAACTTTACACTTCTCATAGAATTCACAGTGAATGCACCAAAATGCAGTAAACTCATTAAAATTGAATTTTCTAGAAGGTCTCAATATCATAGGAAAGACAGAAAACATTTTCCTCCTTGCTTTACAAGCCTCAGTGCCGTACAGTGGAGAGCAAGATTAAATCATTTGTCTTGGCTGCATAAAAATGTAGCCAGAACAAGAGAGTTTGTTAGCTTATATGCACTGTGTAAGTAAATTGGTGATTATTTTCCCTAAGTAGACACGAGTTTCACATTGCAGAAAAAGTTAAAAAAATAATCATGCAACATGTGTTAATTAGTGCCAGAAGTAAAAAAACTAATAAGAAGGAGCTTGAGCTATACAGCACTGGATTATACAAGCACATTAGAGATGCACTCTGATTTGGCTCTTCTGATTACACACTGAGCTAAGGCACTGAACTGATAACGCAAACCTGCTACACTCAGAAAGAACACATCAAATGCAAAGTGGTAGGAAATACAAACTTTTTTTTTCTATTAACAAACATTAGAGATCAATATGTCTTACGGACAATTTCATACTCAAATATGCAATTCTTCAACATTTCACAGGCTTCAAAATTCACTTATAATAAAACCAACACGAGTTTAAAAAGGACAGCTTATGTCTTCTGCATCTGTAAAGACATTTATTTGAGGAAAGATATTGACACTTCTGAACACTATGCATGTGGGGACACAATACTTGTATTACATATTCTATAATGAGCCTCCAACATGCTATGTATAAAGTAAACACTCTTCCTTTTGTATCTTTCCCTGAAAAAAGTGAAGAGAGGCCTGTTCCCACGCTCCCCTCTCCCTCCTCAACACTACTGCTGCACCACAGCTCTTGGGGACTCTGTATTACAACAATTTGAACTTTGTGCCAGTCCAAATCTTGCTGTATTAGAAAAAAATGCAAAGGATTTCATTCTGGCGATACAAGAACAGCACGCTATCTGTCCAACATACTGCGAGGTTTGTGCGAGTATTTCATTTTGTAGGAAACACAAGTATTCAGAAAGCACATATTCAAGCACAGAAGACTGAAAACAGCACACCACAAATGAAGAAGTTCTATTCCCTCCCTATGTAATCAAGGCCAAAACGTTGTTCGTATGCTACTCAAACTTAAAAATAGTACTAATATACAGCATAAAGCAAGCTCTACGTTGAATGCCATTCCACTGAAAGCTGTAGAGTGCTACTGAAATAGCTCATCACCTTGTTTGTGCTCTACTGCAAGGGATTGTTACATATTTGAACTTCCACACACAGTTGAGCAGACTTCTGCCTGAGCTGCTCTAACAGTTGTCACACATACAGAGGAAAAACTGCAGACTGAATTCACTTTTTTTTTTTTAAGCAGAGTACCCAGTTTTTTTGTTTGCTTAGATGCTTCCCAAGAAATGCCAAGTATTTTCCCCAGCTTCACCGATTGCAAGAGACACAAAATAACATAGAAAGGTCTCATACAAACAGAATTTGGCACCTTCCACTTTTTTTTTTTTTTTCCACATGAGCAACATGATGCCTAATCCCTAATCTGCTCCATATGCTATTACCCTGCAATAAGAGGAGGCAACATTTTCTCTGAATCAATAAAGGAAATTAAGTGGAGGAAGTAGTGATAAAATACACAAGTCTATCACTAGTCAGGCCAGTTACACAGTTACTGCCAAAGTCCTTCCAGTCAACTTATTTATCATCTACATAAATGTTCTGTACACTGTACTGGTGTTGCAGTTTAACCCAGCAGCAGCTCAGCCCTTTGCTCACTCCCTCCTTCCCAGTGAGATGGAGAACAGGGGAAAAAAAAAAAAAAAAGGCAGAACTGGTACATTGAGATATTTATCATGCTTTAAAATGGATTCAGATCTCAATTTTAAGAACTGCTTGCAAAGGTGGCCTTCGTGAAGTTTATTGTTATTTCAGTGAAAGGGCAATATATGCATAAATAACATACATACCAATAAGAGGAGCTGAAATACTCTCCAAAAAAAGCTCAGGTTACAAGTAACACTTAAGTATTGTACCTCCTTTAGCATGACGCACTCCCCCAAACTCAGGATGAGCTTATCTCCACAAGCACCATTCATGTAAAACAATCAAATACAAAAATAACTAAGTGCAATTAACATTCCCCAAAAAGGTTACTCCAAAAGAAACAACCCCAGTGGCCAGATGACTTATCAGGAAGAGGGCTGAACAAACAAAGTCTACTGCAAGGCCAAAAGGTCAGCGAGCTGCCCTGTGAGAGCACACCAAGTCCCTCTCCATTCCAGTTACACAGATTCGTGCAAATCCACAGCTTACTCCACTACTAAAGAAGTTATTCCACCTTTCAGTTCTGCTGCCAGTAATAAGTACAGTGGATCCTATTCCTGGCCAGGCTACCCAAAGTCCAGATGTGGTTACCATCAAAAATAATCTGAAATGATCTTAGACATCAGAAGAGCAAACCAGAAGCAAAGTGGTAAGGAAAGCCCACATGCTATTTCCATAAGACCAGTCTCCCAGCATTCTCACCAACAGCAGGATCAGAACTGAAGACCTTACCTAAACAACACAGATGTGCATGTCTCACACTCACTGGTTACAGACTATTATTTCAGTGGCCAAAAGCAGGGACTCCCAGCAGGGAAGGACAGCTGGCCCAGCCCATAGCCATGAGACAGGCCCTGCCTTCCTCACCACTGCAGGGGTCCTGTGAGCAAAGACAAGACAAAGGCATGGAAGAGATGACAGCAAGGATAGAAGGGACAATAGCAGGGATTTTGCAGAAAGCAGACCTTACTACACAAAGGCTTCAAGCGAGCAGTGTGCGCCACAGCAGAAAGTTCAACAAGAGATAGAAGTCACTCTCAAATGCGGACCTTGTAAATTAGCCTGCACCAGCATACTCAAGGCACAAACTAATCATATCAAGTTCCCATCCAGACAGAAGAGCCATAGCTGTCTGCAGTGTGAGAGGTTTGGGGCTTTTTTTTGCTTCTCCTGTTAATTAAAATACTAATGGTAGATGAGAGTAAGAGTGAACTAGGACAAAATGTGCTTTCCTCTCAACAAACTTTTCAGGATCCTAGAAAATTAACAGGCTAAGAAAAATACCCTACAAGTACTTCCCAACTGCCTTATTTCTTCCCAATTTCAAGACAGACACAAAGAAATTACACAGATTTTAACTGTAAGTTGATTGATTTCAAACTATTCCAAACTAAAGATGGACTGCATCCACAGTGACAGAGAATGGTAAGCATCTACAGCACATACTATTTAAAAAGACTAGAAATTAACATCCATAGGTCAGAGATTATGAATAAAGAATAATAGAGCTCATCAAGAGGTTTCATAACCTGAGAAATTCCATTCTGCCATCAAGAACATCATCTCCACTCTCAACTAATATACCACTTCCAATAATATTTAAGTTGCTATATCAATAATAATGAGAACATAAAGGAATTTCTCAATAGCAGTGTAACACTCCATCTGTAAAAAAGAAATACCACAGAACTAAGCTACATTACATGGATTATGAAGTTAAAAATGGAAGAGTTATAAAAAGAAAACAGTATATGTTTTGCTGGAAAATTCTAAATTATGTGTTTTGGAAGAAAGCTTATATAAACATAGGAATAATAAACCTGCACTACAAAAAAGCATAGTATTAGCTTGTGGAACATGATTGACAGTAAGAAGTTACAATAACAAGAGATTACTTCTCATATACTACTTATGAAAGGTAACAAAAACGTTTAATATTATTAACATTTTAAACTTACTTTCCTGGTAAGAATTCAGTATGTTTTTTAATAAGGTGAATTACACTTAGAAGCAGTGTCTTTCCCATTGCTCCTTAGTCACATACTCAAGATTTCAAACAATTCACTTTCTTGGCTGAGGAAACAGTTCTGATGGGAGAGGATGCCTGTGCCAATGGCTCAGCCTCCCAGCTGGCACTACACACCACTTAAACTCTGCTGCCTTTGGTCAGGTGCCTGTACTTATTCTACAGAGCCAGAAGGAAAAAACCTGGGCTGAGAGTCTTTCTAACAGCGTGGGCTGCAACCACTGGAATATCCAAGCACCTTTTGCGTTTGAAAATCTCCATTTGATGAAGGCAAAGAAAGAAAGGTGAAGAGAGACAGAAATAGCCTATAACACCCATATCATTTTAGTTCTTGCTAGATCACAGATTGCTTTTGTAGGGATTCCTTGTTGGCTGCTTGCCCAGAACAGTCGGAGGGGAAAAACAAAACAAAACAAGAAGTAGGCAAGCCAATCCAGCTCCTGATGCAAACATCCCCCTTTCAGCATCCACCCTTTCTAATATTGGCTCACCAGACACTGTAACCCACTCTCCTGGCTATTCCAGGGCTGGACAGATGTCAGCGGCCACAGCACTAAACCTGCTCAATGCCTTCCCTTCTGCCAGTTGGGGACCACAGCTCACAAAACACAATTCACAGGGACTGGATAGTTACCCATAGTTTAACGCGACTCAAACTGAGCATTCTATTGAGTTGTATATAAATCTAAACAGACCAATTTGTTAATAACAGAAACTGATTTTCTCATTTAATAGTGAAACATTTACAAATAGAAGCATGGAGATTTATTAAGTGGGAGGCTTCAGCAACTTAATTTATTAGCTTGTCAAAGACAGATTTCACTGATGAAGTATCTAATATTTATAGACAGTCTCTGAAACTATTTATTATGTTTTGTCTAGGCTTTTTTTCCCCTCCAAAATGACCCTCCTTAAAATAACGCTATTAACTTATTTGTGCCAACTTGCGTTTTTTGGGCTTGTACAGAAAAATACTCCAGAAGCACAGCTATGCTACATGCCCTAAACGAAAAGCAAAAGCAAAAATAACCCCACCTCTTGTGCCCAAAGAAACAAATCACTAAGGACTTTGTTTTGGAGTGTTTTTTTATGACAGACAGAACTGAAGAACACTAAAAAACACCGCATCTTCAGAACTAGCTAAGGACTGAAAATCTTGACTACTCAGCACTGTACCACCTCACTTGCAAGTGCTTAACCCTTCAGGAAAGGATCCATAGTCCTGAACTGTCTAGCTGTGCTCCCTATAAAATACATGTACAAGGTAGGTAATCTTCTAAGCCAAATTCAGCATTGTCAGAATACTGAATGCATTTTTTCCCAGGGCATTGCCCCAGAACTATGTCACACAGCTTCTCGCATTTTGTTTTAAGTAAAACCTGTAACACAGAATGACACTAACTGAAATCTCAGCAGTAAGATATGACAGCAAAAGGAAAAGCTAGTGAAAGGAATGTGTTATACCGAACCTTCTTTCGGCCTTGAGTACCTCCCTGGACGGCAAAAATAGATGCCTGTGTCAGATCAGGATCACTGTTTCAATCCTCCCTTGGCAGTAGGTGCTTTTCTGATTTAAGAACAGGACCGGTTCTCTTTTGAAAGAAAATTGTGCATGAAGAGAAGGAAGATAATGCCTGTTCTTGATATGGTAGCTTAAGCATACGCAGAAAGCATGAGAAATTACTGTGCAGTGTGATTCACAGCCAGAGACTCAAGACCTATCTTCAAATCCCAAAAGGGTGCACTAAATAGCCACAAGCATTCACACTTTTGCTCTCTCAGAACCATATAACGTGCTAAGATGAACAAAGATTCATGGGACCACAGTGAGAGCAAGCATAAACAATAAAGCTTTCCATAAAAAAGACACAGCTCTGCCTCTCAGGCTGCTCGGGAAGAGATTCCTGCTGTCTCTGAAAGCAAACCACTTGCAGTCCAAGTACTGAAGGCCATGCTTCAGGGAAGAGATGGAAAGCAGACAATTTTCTAGAAGTCTGAGAATAAGTTAACATCTACTCCCACAAATGGGATTTTTCAGACACAGAGCTCCTTTCCCATTGAAGGGAAGGCAAGAAAAGAATGAACTACAGAAAATACCAAATTAAAACATGTATGGAACAGCAATATTACTCAGTGAGGCTTGTACACTGTGGCCCAGTTACAGCCACTTCATGTAATGCACCCTCAGGTCTTTCCTTCTACATCCACACAGCACATCGTATGTTCAGAGATGCACTTAAAAGACTTCTTAAACTGCAGAAGCCACCTATGTGTTTCTTAGTTAAAAGGTAGCAGCAAAAACAAGTACTAAGAAAACTATGATTGTTTTTTATTTCTCTATTAAGTACAAAACCAAGGCTTCCCATGTTTCTGCAGAAGACCAGCTTTCACTGGAAGCTCAACAAAGAACAACAAAACACACAGACAATGTTACAGTCCCACAGCAGACATTTCCAACTGGAAGCAGTTTAATCTTTAAGCTCAATTCAGCAATGGACTATAGCATATGATCCATTCCAGTAAAGTTAGTAGTATCTCTCACATACTCAAGTACTTTGTTAAACCATGAATTACAGTTTTCTAGCATAAATAAATGCCAGGTGTATTTTCAGCATTATCAAATGAGACAAGAAGATTTTAGTATGCATTGTAAAATGAATGCTAAAGTTTTCTAAATTTTTTCCTTGCCTAAGTCTCTTCAACAATTTGCTTTTTGCAAATTGCTTAGAAAAGCCTAGTTACTGTTGAGTCAGTGCAGATGAAGGATTCGAAGAAGGCTCAGTGTTGAACCTCAATTCCTACTTGTTAAAATGATTTGCTCATGGTCTCAAATACTTCATGAAAAGCTTCTGCATCCATGGAAACATTCCTACCCTTTGGCAAAGTGCTTACAGATATAATTGAAATTCTCTTCTTTCAAAGTCAGGTTCTTCAGAGGAAGTTTTCATTACCCCCTCAAACAAATCATATCTTAAACAAGACTTGAGGAGACAAGTGGGAGTAAGAGCCCAAGTCAAATAGCACAGTGTTTAAGCATGACATACCACATACATTATTACAGATGTACACAAAGGATGACATAACTTTACAGGACTTGAGGGACTAAAATAAGAGATGGGATTCATTATGGATAAATTTATCAACACAAGTGTGGGAAAAACATTTGTAGCCTCACATGGGAAGTGATGGGCTCGGGCTTGATCTTGGTGTTACAACTATTTTTGTTAAAGTGTCAGACTGACAGCGAATATAAGAGTTAAAAGAATAAGTCTTAGATCAGCAAAGGAGCTTCTTTGGGGGGGGGGGGTGGAGGATGAAGGAGGGAGGGAGACATTGGGAAAACCAGAAAACATGGCTATGTCCATATAAATTCACGTATTACCCACATTCTACATTTAACATGCTATGCTGGCCTCCATATCCTTTCCTCCACAGGGGTCCCTTTGGCTTTAATGGCGACCAACAGCCGGCTCAGGGCACCCTACATGCAACAGATCACTGAAGACAATTTTACACATCCACAGCCATCAAGTTTACCCTGTTCCTGCCTTTCCCTAGGTATCCATTTAGAACCACTGTGGAGTTACATAAGGCTGAGTTAGATCCATTGTGAAGTCTGAATGTAGCCTTTTTTTTTTTTTTAACCTCTTTAATCACTACAACTTAGGGATTATCAGAAGCAGCACACAGCAGTGACATCCTATTTACAGCTGTTCTCTGAAGCAGCTGATTGAGAAATCAATGAATGAAAAACACTTCTGTTAACTTCTAGACAAGGCTTCCAGCCAACACAGAAACTACGCCTCACAAATGCACAGTACTTGCACTTATTAGCATATACATATTTGGAATTCAATCTTCTACACTGAAATAAATATTCCTAAACTACATTCCTAGGCAGTTCAAGCAACATAAGAAAGAAAACTAAAACTCAGAGTCACTTCAGTACCCAAAGATTTTAGTAGTGTTAGACAAAAGTAATGTTTCAAGGCAATGAAAATTATAAATCACCTGTATATTTAAAGCTCTTCCATGAAGAGAACATTTTTCAGTAATAGAAGCATGAGACAGATTATGCACAAAAAATTCTGAGAAGCCTTTGTGAGATTTTTTGCCTGTTTATAGCAAGGATGATGCCAGGTTTCGAAACATTTGGAGTAACTCAACATCAACCATCTTTCCTTTCCCAAATTACTATATTGCTTTTAAATTCACAGTGCTTGCCACAGAATACAACATTCTCTTGATGCTAAACTACATAAAGAAAAATAGAATTAAAGCCCTGCAAACATGTTTTCTTACTTGCATTAAATATACTAATCTTTGTCTACTTATGCAAATGAAATGGCTACTACTTCCAAGTATTTCCACATGCAAACTGTTCACTTTTTCATATTTAGTAACTATATTGCCGTTCCATTTCCTTGTGACTGACACTTAGGACTAATTCAATATTTACTTGTTTTTAAATATTTACAATATTTATTCTCTTCCGCACACATTAGAGGCTTTATCTATTTGAATATTTTCCTTCCCCCTCCCCCAACTCATTCACTGAAAGTCTCCTACTTGAGAAGCATTAAGCGTTCTGAAATACAAATTTCATCTCCAGAAATAGAAAACAGGAGTACCTCATATCAGAAAAACTGACATCAGCACATGCACTTGCTGTCTCCTGACAGTTGCAACCATGAGCTTTTTTGTCATCCAGCTAATGCAGAGATTCATGTCTCTGCACTACAGCTCCTGTGTTCTGACTTTCCAAATGGTTTATAGGCTTACTGTGTTTGAGCAGCAGCAGATTCATCAGTGTGCAGCTGGAGTTTTGCCCAGGATAACAAACTATTCTATACAGAAGAGAGGGACATGATAATTAGGCCTTTCATATCCCTCTCATGTTGAAAATTATGGAATTATCAGAAAACTGTAATCATGGAAAATGTTAAACTAAGGAGAATGTATTTTTATAGCAAATGAACATAATTATGTTTACCATATTTGGGCCCAAAGTTGGCTGGCAACTCAGTCTGTATATAGACAGCAATATCTGATTCACAGTCACAGGATATGAATAAACCAGGGCAATCCAGTGTGCACAGCAGCATCTCCTTAACAAAACCAAACATCCATGTGTACACAATGCTACAAACGCATCTCACAACACTACTGCAAAATCACAGTTTCCTGAGTTTTAACAGGTGAACAGTTTTAACGTTGGTTCCAAAATCCTCCTTGAACTAATCTTTATGACAAGAGACTTTTTGAAACTGTCAAAATGCTTTGCTTCCAAAAAAATCTACATTTTTATAAACTAAATTATGTAGAAGTAATTTCTGTAGCTGATGAATGAACAGTAGTGACAAGTAATTTGAGTTCCTAAAGATTAAAAACTAGAAATGGCAGCATGCATACTTCGTAACCTTTCTTCGCTTTTTCCAATCAAAAGAGCTGCTTATGTCTTCAGCACAATTATTTCCCTCCTCATTAAGACCAGAATTTATAAGTCTTAATTACATATATACATATACAATATACAGGAAGTTCCGCACAAATGTGCACAAGAACTTCTTTACAGTGAGGTGACGGAGCACTGGAACAGGCTGCCCAGGGAGGTGGTGGAGTCTCCTTCTCTGGTGATGTTCAAGTCCTGCCTGGATGCCTACCTGTGCTACCTGCTGTAGGGAACCTGCTTTGGCAGGGGGTTGGACTCGATGATCTCTGGAGGTCCCTTCCAACCCCTACAATTCTGTGATTCTGTGATATAGATGAGACTTAAAATAGCAGTAACTCATACTGTACAGTCACGGGTCAAAACGTGATTAGTTAGAAAAGATCAAATGTAGTAGTATCCTCCAGTTTTTACATTTCTAACAAATATCTGAAGGGAAAATCATAGCAACTCCTTGCCAACTGTAATCTTTTGCCCCTCAAGTACACCCAAAACTTACCCAGTTCTGCCTAGATAAAAACGTTCAGTCACCCAATTTTCTGTAAGGCCCGTTAACAACTGGTCCAAGCAGAAGTTAAGCACCAGAGACAAAAGCACCCTCCTCTTGCCCCCTTGTTAAGCAAGCCTATGTGTTCCAGCAGATACCACTCCATGTTTACTACAGTGGCAACAGCTTAAATCAGACTCCTGTGTTTAGTGTCATCTATTAGCTGCTTCAGTTAACCTGCTCTCTATCTGAGTCCATGGAATAATTTGCTGCCTTTTATCCACACAATATAAATGTCAAAATGGGCCACAGGTCAACTTAAAATTCAAGAAACTGCAGACTGAAAGCTAAGGGCTGTTAGAGCACACTTTGGCCTCCATCCACTCCTTACACTGACACAGCTGGGAGAAATTTCTGGTTTATCAGAGACCTAAATGATTGAGTTTTACATTTATATGTTCCCAGGAAGACTAACTTCATTAAAATTGTCTTCTTTATATTAAAAAAGCAGATGTCAATACATTACCAAGCTACTGTTCTGCTTCCTTTAGGACATTCACACTCTTAATAATGAAGTTTACCAACTTCATTCAATAAAAACAAATTTATGCACTTGGAAAATAAATCTCACATTCTATAAGCAGTGTAGATGCTACTAAGAAATAAAAATAACACAACAGCAATTTGCTAACAAATGCATACATGGCATTCCACCAGCACGTCTCTGCAGTGCACACGGCTCTGCCAACTTCCAGCTACATTAAATACACAGCATGGAAAGGCACACAGCAGTCAAGCTGATGTTTAGATAAATACTTATGTGACTTGATGTCAAGTGATTTTCTCTTTAAAAAAAAAAAAGTTATTACAAAATATTCTCCAAAGAACTCTCCACATATTTTCCAATAAAATTATCAACTGGGAAATAATTATCTGACCTAATTTACAACATATAATGCACACTCAGACCACCCATGATGTCCTGAAAGTAGAAGTACTGACAGTTTCACGTAAACAGCTCTCATCCATCCGCACAATTTGTCACCAGGTTATTTATTACGTGCCAAAATTTCTGCACAGAGTTGTGCAAGAAATTTCTCTCCTAGCAGTGGACACAGACAGATATTTATGCTAGTATAATACATCTTGGAGAAGACATTACATTTATGCTTCAACCCATAAAAGAAATTATTGATCTATTGACTAGAAACCAGAGAAAGACAACCCTAAGCAAAGCTGAACACTTAAATTTTGCCAGATCTTTCTGAAAACTCAAGTGTCCTTTTCCCATTGAAGCACCCAGTACCATCAACCCAAGATACCCCACACAAACATACCACTGAAAGATCCTAACTTCACCCCCTCATTAACTGAGCCTCTGTATTTCAGTATTCATTAACAGAGCTGATTTCTATGCACAAATGCAGACTGGAAAGACGAATTTAAAATATACCTAGAATCTACTGATGTCTCACTTTAAAAAAGAACTACCAAATGCAAAATGCAAGGCTCACATTTATGTGGTTTAAGCCAAACGACACTCCTTCCCAACACCTCGTGTTGGCAAAGGGCTTCTGCTGCAGAAATTGTGACACAGTACCACTCTGCCAGCCGTACCAAGTGGCAGCGATGCCAAATACACGTAAGCAGTGTTTCATTACGAGCTGATGCACCTACCAGTGATCCGGCCAGGCCCCTTTCAAATACATTTCCCAAGTGCTACATTTAGAAAAAGTGACCTTTTTGCCACTGGGTCTGTCTGAGTAGAGAGCGTGCCAACAGCCCAGGCAGAGCCACTCACCTCAGCAGTCCCAAGCGCCATCCAGGACTAATTGGGCAGGGACAAGTGATGGTACGCTAAAGGCGACCAGCCGTATCACTGGGTGCCCAGGAGACGCCTGGTAAATTTTACTTAATATATTACATCCCCCCCAGCCACCATTTTTAGCTTCTGCTGGATTTCCTCCCTTCTCCCCACCCCCCCAGCAGGCTCCAAACCTTGAAGTAACCTTGCTCTGTTCCCCCCCCAGAGACGGCTCCATGCCTGAAACATAACCTCTAATCTTATTTTCTATTTCTAGCACACAATTCACGACCCTTATCCCAATTTTTTAAATGAAATATTCTGTGTTGCAGACACTGCTTCCTATAGTTACAATAGTGCACACACTACACCAGAATTTATCACCATATGCTTCTTGTTGAGGACAATTTTACATTACTTTTAAGAGCATTAGAAACACACAGTATTTCTGTATTACAGATTTACAAGCCTCCAAAAAAGAAGTTTTCATTGCTGCTGCCAATATTCCACTGCAATGGAACGGCTTTATTTGTTGGGAGGTTTAGATAAAGACCTTAAAATACAACAGCACTACATTTCAGTCTCCAAAGTGAAGCATAAACTTTCAGCAATTACACATACTTAGAGAGTATTTGCAGACATTAAGCTAATGCCTTACAAACTATAGGGCTTCTATTACAAAGGAAGTCTTTTCACCTACCACTATTCGTATATTAGAACGATTTTGCTTAAACTTGGGAATTTTTTAAACAATAACAAAATCTGCAGTTTATGTTTCCTACACAAAATACATTAAAATGAAAATGGCCTACTGTATTGGATGGCCATCTTGGTCAAAATTTATTCTTATAACTCGCTAGCACAATCCGTAATCCCCTTTCATATCTTTATCAATTTTTTTTTCCATCTGAACAATTACTAGGGTGAAACATTCCACCATGCACAAATTCTCCCAGAGAAGCACTTTCATACAGAACAATTCCCTGAAGAATGAAAAAATATTTTTCCATCTCCAAAGTGCTGAAAAACAGTTTTCAGGACACATCCCTGGCCAGGAGACTGCAGTCTGACACAGCCATGCCCTCTGCAGAGCTGCACAGTTACAAGAACATGTCTGCATTTTCATCAACACCGTGCTAACACTCTTCCACCTACCTAAAATAGCCTATTTCAGTCCTAAAAAACATCGCCTCAGAAGGCTGCAGCAGTGTCTATCACTGTTCAGCTGGCCGTGCTTATTCTGTAGTGAAGGACAGATCTGGTCACTTTGCATTAGTGAATACAGAGTAAAAATAGAGGAAAAAAAGAGTGTAAATTCCAACCTACCACATACCAAAATGTTTGAATCAAGCTAGCTAGCTAGCTTTCAAAACAGGGCCAACTATATAGGCATTGCTCTCCTTTCATCAATCAGAAAATTAGTCAACCTAGAATGATAAGAGCAAAGAAATTGCCCTTTGTGGCTCAAAAATTATTCTCTGAATTACAGTCTAGACATAATCACTGAGGGGAAAACTTGAATACACAAGCAAAATTAAGAAAAGAGGAATAATTTTTGGACTAAGATATGAAGTGCTACAACAGGTTTTGTTCAATTTATATACACTATCAAAATGTTATACAATAAATACAGTTTACTTTCCATTAGTCTGCACAGGCAGTTCTAATAAGTATCATTAGTTTGTTCTACTTTCTCTCTCCCACTCCTTCAGCCTCTATCCTTTTCTCAGCAGGGCATCCTTTGAATTTATTGGTAGCTCCACAAAAACTGAATACCACAAGTGGGAGTATAGCCTCTAGCAATTAAGAATAAAAGCAGATAAGTGAATGTAAATTAGACTAGAGAAAAACATGTGCAAGAACTTCTTAAAGCAGTAGAGCTAAATTTTGAAATGGATTGGAAAACAATAAATATAAAAACATTGAAGTCTTATCTCATCCATGTACTTAGTGCATCTGTTCATACCACAAAGCAGAAGTTAGCCTGAGAACAGGAGCAGCTCAATCAGAAGCAGCCCAATTTGACATTCCTTCTTAGCTGGCTACTGGAGGAATAGAGAACCGAACTGAAAAGACACTGTCAACATAAGTTAAAACTTCAAGTCAAGACTGCCTTTCCCTCAGAAAAAAAAAAGGTGTTGCAAAAACATATTTTGGATGGTACTTTCATCAAGTCCTAAGGTTCAATGTTTGAAAGCTTTTTTTCCCCACCACCCCAAAATGACAGCTAGAAACTTCTCAAAAACCATCATTGTGATTCTCATGTCAATGAATGATAGCCACAAAAATTTATTATAGCACTAGGAAACTATTTACCAGTATGTTTTCAAAAAGGATGCTGCTATTCCAACGGAAAAAGACTATCACACCACTACTGCTGGACAATCTAAATAACTATTTCAAAATAGTGCCTTCCTTAAGCATCTTATTACTGCGGTCTCCATAAAATACGTAAGAACTAATACAACACTGCTTATCAGATGTAAATATCATATTAAAAATGTTTTCCCACTACCTCTGCCTTTAGCATGAGAATTACAGAAACAATTCTAAAGTACCCAGTGAGGACAGTATTAAAAAGGTCTTCCCTTTTTCGAAACTGTTTCTACTCCCAGCTTAACAAACAATGCACAACTCTGTTAAGTTTAGGAAAAGTATTTCTCTCCCAAAGTTCTTTTTCTTTATTTTGATATCTAAAATTTGATGAGTTCTTTAATGTTACCCATTCTGTGAAAAACGGGAAGGTGTTTTCCAACCACATCCCATGGAATTCTGCCTGCTTTATAGTTCCTAAATCTGTCCTTGTACATAGCCTGGCTTTTTGCCCCTACCCAAAAATGCATTTTCCTTTCAACACATTTAAATACTTTACCTTCTTTTGCTTACAGAGGGAGATGTGCTTTCGGCAAAACAAAAAGGGCAGTCTGCTAATGTAGTCACTTCTGCCCAAGCTCTTCTGTTGCTAAAGGACCTCTCCTTCCTGTCTAACCTGCAATAGAGTTACGAGATAAAAACAAAAATAATGACCCTTTCCACAGATATCCCAGGAGAAGATAAGTGGAGTTATTACTTGAGCAAAAAGTTCACCTTATATTTGCTTTAAGATAAACAACACAGTAATAGTCCCTGGTAGAACAATTAGCTGCTAGACCTAAGTAGTAAGCAAGGCTCATGTTTTCCCTATTTTTCTTTTAACTATGTTCTTCATGTACTAATAGTATAATTCTTTTCACATTTATGCCCTTTTCACAAACTGACAGAAAACTGAATGTCTGTACCCTGATCCACAGTTGCTGATGGTAGTAGGAAGTACAAGTTGTTACTGCACAAACACAACAGCTAATGTGCTTCAGTGGGAAGGGCTCCAAAGCGTATGGAGGAAAACCAAAGCAACACAACCCTGTCTTACTACAGCTACTCCTTCCTTCCAAGGCTTCCTGAAAGGATCTTGCTCATCTAGACTCTGTTAGGCAATAACAATTCGATATTCAGCATAAGCTTGCAACATACGACCACAGGAATCTCCCAAAGAGTAGCATAAAGAACAAATAGAGATGTGCTAGATCTAAATTGCCCATCTTTTCTCAAAAAGCTGTTTCCTCTTGCCTACTACGATATCAAGTCTGTTGTTATCTGCAAGCTTTGAACATTAAAAATATACCTTACTTTCTAATCCATAGAATCAGTCTATTTTCAATTTCTTGCTCCTACATTTAGATTCACCCCAGCAAACTTACAAAGCACAGTATCAGAGATGCATTCTTATAACTCACCAAGGTACTTACGTTTGGTTTTAGTCACAACAAATATTTTCTTCTCAGACCTAACAATATCTATTACGTTTATTTCACGATTTTCTCAAAAATTCTACTTCAGAAATTAAAAAACACAAAAAGCTTTCTGCAAAACGTTTTCTAACATTACCTGGTTGGAGCAGACCATGCCGCGTCCTGCATTTACCAACTCCTTTATTCGGACTAATCAATACTAAAGTCATAAATGAGACTAACTGCAATATTTAAAAAAATATTAAAAGCAATATTTTATACACCAGCTATCACTCATGCAGTAGGAGAGTTTAAGTAGTGTTCAGTTACACAGATACTAACACAACAGAGTTTAGAACAATGGGAATCTTCCCACATTTTCCATATGGAAGATTTCTCCTTACCCTTCTCAGCTAACAATCCATACCACACACATACAATCAAGAGCATTTTCAACTTGAGTTAAAATGTAAAACCGGGAAAAAAAATTAAAAAATGAAAAATGCACAAAGTAGGATGACTAGATTCAGCAGCATAAGAAAATGAAAGCATTGTGGGCTTGGCAGTAGAACCAATAGTTTTTTTTTACTTTACATCACATCATATGATGATCAATATCAGATTAAACTATTTATGGTGTCTCAAATGCTATTAGTAAGGCAGGCTACAGCATTTTGAGTTCCTACACGCACACCAACAATTATATTTAACAGTACAGCCTCTTACAAAATGCATCTGTACATCCCCCTTACAGCTAACGGATTGTTCTGCCAGAACAAAAACTTCTTCCATCCACTGTTTTCTGTATCTTTCAGATTACTCCATTGGCATATCTTTGCTTCTGAAGCTGAAATGTAGACATTTCTTTGTCCATATTTTGGGCGAGACAATGGGTTTTTATTAGTCAGAAGTAGTACTTCATAATTACTGTTTTAATGTTAAGTTATGCAACTCTACTGTTAAGTTCCTAGAAAACAACTCAAGAATGAATGCCAGGCAAAAAAACTTGATTTTTACAACGTGGCATGTCAGTAAAAATTGCAGCATCTTAAGCCATATTTACCAGAAGGCTGTGCTGCCTTCCAGCAAGACCTGGACAGACTGCAGAGCTGAGCAGCAACGTCCCAGATGAGGTTTAACAGAAGCAAGTGTAGAGTCTTGCACCTGGGAAGGAATAACCAGGAGTATCAGTACAGGCTGGGACATGACCTGTTGGAGAGGAGCTCTGCAGAGAAAAACCTGGAGGTCCTGGTGGACAACAGATTGGCCATGAGCCAGCAGTGTGCCCTGGTGGCCAAGAAGGCCAATGGGATCCTGAGGTGCATTAAAAGGAACGTGGCCAGCAGGACAAAGGAGGTGAACCTCCCTCTCTATTCTGCCCTGGTCAGGCCTCACCTGGAGTACTGTATCCAATTCTGAGCTCCCTGGTACAAAAAAGACAGGGAGCTCTTCTGGAAAGAGACCAGTGAAGGGACACAGAGATAATAAAGGGCCTGGAGCATCTCTCTTACGAGGAAAGGCTGAGCAACCTGGCTCTGTTCAGCCTTGGGTAAAGAAGACTCAGAAGGGATCTTATTAATGTTTATAAATACCTTAAGTATGGGAGTCAAAGGAACGTGGCCAACCTCTTTTCAGTGATCTGTGGGGACAGGACAAGGGGAAGTGGCCATAAACTGAAGCATAGGCAGTTCCGCACCAACTTCTTCACAGCAAGAGTGACGAAGCACCGGAACAGGCTGCCCAGAGGGGTTGTGGATTTTCCTTCTCTGGAGATATTCACGACCCATCTGGACACCTATCTGTGCAACCTGATGTAGAGTGCCTACTTTGCAGGGAGGTTGGACTTGATTTCTAGATGTCCCTTGCAAACCCTACAATTCTGTGATTCAGTGATTTATGTCATAATTAAGCTTGTTACTCATAGGTGAATGTGAAGTTTTCCTTCTCACTGTTTGATAATTCCAAAGGACTACATTAACCACTGACTATGATTAGTTACTTTGATATGCTTCTTACTGTAGTCTTTGTACGAAGGCACTTAACAAGAAACCAAAACCCTTAAAAGGGAAAACAGAGTGAACAGAAGCAGCAGCAGGACAGGCATCCCAATATAAACATGAGGAAGCCACAAGGGCCTGCCACACAACCTACAGCTTACCAGTCAGCTGAGGCAGTATCTTCCATATAACAGAATGTAAATATCAGCTTTAGAAAAAAATCTTATCAAGTGAAAAACAAAAACAACAACAACAAAAACCCAACAATTACTCCTCTTTACATAAATTACAAAACAAACATTTCAGTTGTATTAGTTCTTAAAATTCTGGGTCTTACCTAAAAGATACAGAGTGGCCAACCAAAGCAGAAAGACAACAGTGAGTTGCAAAGGAAAAAGGACATCTTGTTTTTGAAGACATAACAGTATATTTAAGTCAGCCTGTAATATTTACCCTCTGAGGATATCTACAGCTGCAATTACTATTTTCTGCTTTCTTTCAGAATGTATTAAGCGAATCTTCCAAGATCACCGGGTTTGGACTATTTCAGATGGATTACTGTCCCTCAAACACTGTCTGCTGGGGAAACACTATTTACCTAGACAGGGTAAGGTGAACAAAGCTAATGAATTGTTTGTCTCAGGTTAATGGTGTGATGCAAAAGGGAAAACAAACAAAAACTACCACACCTTGACAACACAACCTTTAGAGACAGCTATACGGAGGATAGGAAGTTCACTAAGTCAACAGTGCTTTAAGGCACAATCAGGTTTTTACATATTACTAAGTGTGATACTCAATATTAACTGTTTCCACTGCTGAAAATGGTACCTGTTTAACATTGCTCATATTAGGACTTCTTTTAGAGAAATATATTTAGTGTAGGTATCGCACACAAGACAACCCACATTCATACAATTTATCCCACATCACACTGAGCAACTGCATCACGGTACAACATACCTTCCTGTAGAGATCAATAACTCAGATACTGGATCAGAATATATCAAATAGCACATGCAAAGAAGAGGTAATAAATTACTTGGCTGAAACAACAAGAGATTTCCGGAAAGAAACTGCATCTTTACAGTTTGTTTTTTTGATCAGACTGTATCAGACAATTCTAATCAAAATTCATAAAAGCTAACTGTTCCAAAAACTAAAATGGAAAAACAAAAGCTCTTTCCTGTTTTGTCTTCAAAGGAAGAAAATGCACTGTTCCCAGAAACATTTCACTTAATCTTGTGCCTCAACTACAGATTTACTCTATCATACCAATCCACCACCACAAGAATTTAACATTCCTATATAAAAACAAAACATGTATTATTAGTGGTTTTCAAAAGACTTCATGTCCAGCAACATCTGCAGAGCAATATATTTCACTTAACCAGACCAGGATCTTTTCTAACCACAAAACAAAGCAAAGATGAATTTCAAAATAGCACAGGTCGGATGCATCACTTTTCCACACGGATAAAGGAAGAAGTGCACTTGACCAAAGTCAGCCAAACTACATCATATCAGTCCCATGACCCACACTACTATTTCAGTTTTACGAATAAGTATTTGTAGGAGAAGTAAGATTTAAATTAGTGCTGACAACACGGATCTGCAGGATACACTTGAAAATAACGAACTGTGGACAAAGCCATGTTAGATTCATGGTCAAATCCTTACAACATACATAAAGTTCACTTATCACATATCAAGTTATTTTGTAACATTGTAAAGTTGGAGGCAAGTTATTCACTCTCCTTTGGATCAGAAATGAGGTCAAAGGGCTGAATCTGACATCACAGTCTTGTTACCCTGGAAGTTACTGCAGCATTTAGACAAAGAAAAGGTTTATTAACCTAATCGGATTGCTTGTGAGAAAATGTTCCCATTCTCTTCCTGAAAGCAGCACAAGATATGCAGAAATACTGGAAGCTCTCTCAGCGAGGATTCTTTCTACAGTTTAATATAGAACCAAGCATATTTCCAGCAAAGGCAAACATGCTCTTTTTTCAGTACTTTGTTCTAATCATTGGCACATCCTCCCTGCACCTCATGCAATTTTTATTAGCACAGAAGTCTCTTAAAAAACAAACAAACAAACAAACAACCCTTAGAATTAAAAGTCCACTTACACTTGCATTATTTTCAGAAATGTTATTTTTAGTTAACATAGCGCTGCTCTTCCATATAAGAACTTCAGCTTCTCTTCAAAAGTAACAGATACAGTAGTGCAAGTTACAATACCATCAAAACTTCAACTTTCTTTGTATTATAACCTGTGTACCTACACTAGTTGCTGCCCAGTGCAGTTTATTTGTACTCCGCTGTGAGCTAGCACACTACATCAGTTTGCTCTCCACAGGTGAAGAAGGCATGAGTATCGACGTAAGCCTCTGCTGTCCTGCCAACAACAGTGGCAACCTGGCAGTCTTGAAGATTTCATTTTTACTGCTCAGAACTAAACTCCACAAGTTAAAATTCTTACCACTAACAAATAAACTAAACTACTTTGGTTTTTCTCTATTTCTTTAATAAAGGCCAAGAAGACAGTTTTCAGCTTTCCTGAATGGCATGTGCGTATTTAGCTTTAGATCAATTTCTTTGTGACATTTTAAAGCTCTCAGCTACATCATCTGCTTGTAAACAGTCATCTCACATTGGAAAAAGCACAGAACTTATTATCTTGTTTCACAAATATTTGCAAACTGTGTCACTTATCCAAATGAACACAAATAACTGTATCTTTGGTAAGAGGCTAAATACAGTTTTTTCCAGGGCTACACACTGATGAAGTTGGATTCTACACAACATACTTGCACAGTTTTAGTTAATCCTTTCTATACTACAGGGGCTTCAATTCCTGCTCAAAGAATTGCAGACATTCAACATCAGGCAATGTGAGCGTTCTTCTGTACAAACATACAAATAAATAAAAACCCGTTCTTGTTCTCAGGATCTTTAAATTAACAGAGATGCCTTTAACAGAACATGAAAACCTGCATTTTTACATTTATTTCAGATGCATGGCTTCATCTGAGAATTTGGGGATGATAACTCCATTTCACACTCAGCGAGTTACAAGCAAAAAACTAAATAAATAGATCTGGAATAATGAAATTTTTAGCCAGCCTCTTCCTCCCTCTGCATAGTACTGTCTGGTGCATGACTTGCAAACAGCGTTCTGAGAAAGATTTTGAAATACTTAACAGAAAGATCATGTTCCTCAATTCTTCAGGAGTCTGGCATAAAATTACATTCACCCATACTGATCTTTCCCCTGCAATCTTCAGCCTTTGTCACAAGCCTGGAGGATGCAGAGAGAGGGAAAGTCTTTCAACAACAGCATGAGTTGTTTCTGTCTGGTCACTACAGCTTTCATTTGTTTTCAGCATTTCTGGTCTATGGCTGGGCCACGTAAAAGGAATGTCTAACATCTTCAGGATGAGATTGCCAGATTCAAGTACTTTGAAGGAACTTACAAAAATATCAGCTTGTATTTATACCCTTTGGAAGAAACACTTAAAAGATCTCAAGATTTTTCTGGAATGTGAGTTGTAGACATTCAGGTGCTTTATCTTTCTCTGAGGAAGCTCTTATGGTTCAACTTGAACTGTTCTTCTACAGCACAATCAGCCAAGCTCTGTAATCTGTACAGAAGAGCAAGACGTTCAGTTTCATAAACAAGGAAAATGCCTAGAATACTGCTCTGAATATCATGGTATCAGACAGAGCATGTAGACTTGCTTAAAATTATATGACTTTACCCCAGCAAATCCAGAGGAATTCTTAATAGCACCAAGAAACTTGCAAACACAACAATTTATTACACCAAGGAAATCTACTTGTGAAACTAAAGCCACTCTGTTCCTGAAAGAATTAAAGACAAATTTCATTGCTAGATTACTCTCCCGCAGTAACAAAAGCTAGGGACATCTTCAGAAAGAGGAGAAAAGACATAACATTCCTGTCTTCCTGCTCTTCTCCTATGCTTTCTTCTACAACGCATCCCATATACTGCTTTGAAAAGTTCCCAAAACACAGCATTAAAGGAGGTTTGTTCCATCCCCAGATTGCACCAGCATATGTTGTACAGAGCCTTTGAGGAATTTTGTGTAATCAGACTTCCATGTAAATGTCAACTTTGAGCACGCAACTAAACAAGAATCACACCTTCAATGCTGTTATTAAACAACCACTTAACATGTTCCACTATGACTTCCTAACCAACACACAAGTCTGAAAAGAACACGATACACTATGCAAGGCTGAGATGGGCTGGCTGATAAGGTGGCAGAGGAATTTTCCTGACAGTTTTCCAAATAATATCTTTTGCAATGCTGTTTTACAGAACGCATACCAGTAAATGCTAGTTTCTGACAAGTACCCCACTGAAAGGCAACTAGACAGAACATCAAAAAGTGCCATATTTGCAAAAAAAAAACCAAACCCTAACCATTTGAAAATTATTAGAAAAGCAAGAGATAAAAGACCACAAAGAAGGAATACAGCCGCACTGCAGAACAATACAATCTAGCTAGCCTTAAATAGAAAATACGCAGTCATCTCAAGGACAAAATTTTACTAAAAACATAACTGTGACTCAGTTTTAAGGAGTATTGTAAAGATGCTTCCTAAGTTATTATTTTCTCTGATGTGATCCTATGAATTTACGAGGTAATTTTTTCTTTTTTTCTAAATGGGGACCAGCTACTTTTTGCAAAAACTTTTCAAAGCCGTTGTGTAGTACTACAATATGTATATATATATGCATGCCTCCTAGAGCCATCCTCAGAAGGGAGAGTATATATTTCCTTTGTGAAAATACTACTTCAAAGAAAAGGCCCTGAACATCCCAGTTCATCGTTTCGATTAAAAGCTGTAATATGTGCTTGTGCCAATTGTATGGTATCGTTTAGCCTGAAACCAGTGCACCAGCGATATGCAACACCGCTGCTGGAAAGCGTATGACTTGCTATAAAGACTCCTGAAAGCCTCACAAAGCCTCAGTTACTCCCACCTCAAATACATCCTTGCTGGCTTTCGCTCAGACAGCCCACGATTCCCCGCAGAGTGCTTCATCTTTCCCTTTTCATCCCTCTTCTATTCTTCAAAGCTCAGCCAGCATTTCTGGGATCTCTGTTCTGCTGTTTTGCCTTCACACTCATTCCTCCCGTGTTCTCAGACTGCTCTAACCCAGGCCTCTGGAAGTTGGCCTGTCCCATGCAATGTTTATGATCATAACAGAACCACACAGGATAAATCTGGGGAGGTGGCTCTAAATAACCAATACACTAACTTGCAATTGCAGCTGAGTTAAGACAAGATTGGTATTTCAAGATAACAAAGTTCTCAAAGTAATTTTCTTCTGAAACACGTCTCACTAGCACCAATGCTGTCTTGAAAAGATGGCAATGGTGTTAATAGAAGAGAAAATTTAAAACATTTTTGGCAAAATTCAAGGATTTGACCAAATTATATCACGGAATGCCAGAAGACTAGGATCAAATACAACAATTCAATAGGTAACCCACAAAGCAGTATGAGTAAAGTGAATGCCTTGTATTCCTCCTCACATACCTTAGTTTCTTTGGGGTCAGAAGGCACTAAGTCCCTCCTACCATAAAATTATTTTTTGAGTACATCAACAAAAGAAGACAAGAATCCCACAAAAACCTAAGAGGCACAACAAAACACTACCACCAACTTCCCAGTGAGTTTGGAACACATCTTTAACAATTTCTACTTAGCTTTCAAAATACTTTTTCATCCTACCAGGCAGAACTTCACATTCTACAGCTACCAACAGAACCTTCTGTGGTTTAGATCTTCAGTCTCCAAATATGATTCCAAAGTTGCTTCTAGCTACAAGATGCACAAAATTTAAACACATCCCAGAATACAAGGCCGCCTGGAGAGCACAATGTTGCCTGCTGTGCGTTACTTAACGTTAACTGATGTTACCCAAAGGCCAACAGAGGTTAAGGAACACTAATGAGACATATCGCCAAGCTCTAAGAGGACCGATGCAATTAGAACGTAGATTCTGTTGAGCCCAGCACAACCAGCCGCCCTGAGCGCCAGCCCAGCATGCTGCTTTAGTGATGAGGTTACCCGTGCTGCTGGAAATGTCATCTTTCATGTATGATATAAAAACCCTTCTATAGCTGCTAACAATACCCTGGCATTGTTTGCAACATGTAGGGTGTTGTTCTGGCCAACATCCAATTCCAGTAATAATATTCTATCTACCGACAGTAACCACAAGAAGATAGCCTTCCTTTTCAGCCCCAAGTGGTTTTGCAGAGCAGCAGCAAGCTCCTGAAGAACTGCCACATTTCAGTGTAAGTTCTGCATTTCACTGTTCATTTATCTCTCAGCACAGATCATACGTTTCTCTCAAACTGTAGAAACACCTTGAGATTAGTGGGAATAAAGGAGCTCTTTTCATACAGTACAATTAGTCATACCAACAGTGATAGCTATTTTGAGCAGCACCTATTAATCACTATCATTAGCAGGATCTCTGGTGTACCAGCATTCACTGTACCAAGAACAAGTCTTTTCCCATTACAGCACTACTATATAAACAAAAGCAGCAGCACAATTTCTCTTCACACAATCCCGTTCTGGGTAACGAGAGGAAGCAACAGCACTTATAACTACTTGCCATTCAAGACACAAAAGGAAGCTTACTTATGCCTTGCAGGACAACAAAAATACAATTGTTTTGCTGTAATGAACAACTGGCTGTAATTTCTGTGCTGAGGAAGAAAAGTTCATGAAAAATAATAGATTGCGGGAAGAAGTGAGGAGAAAAAAAGAAATCTGTCAGGATGGAGGCAGCAGAAAAAGAAATACAGAAAGTGATCAAATACAAGTAGATGGATAAGTGGAAGAAACCTAGACTTTTTCTTTAAAGACTTTTAGCAGATATTTCCATACAATTCAGTAGGAAGGACAACTGTTGACCAAGTTCCAGAGTCTTAGAAGAAGCTTTCATCTGGAAAATATTCCCTGTATGCAGTATTTCTCGTTTCCTAACACCTCTGAGTAACTCCTGAATCAGAATGAAAAGTGCTAACAGAAGGATTTATGCCTTACGCTGACCTAAGGAGCAGCAGCACAAGACGCACACGAAAGAACGGCTCACACCCAAGCTTACACGAAGCCCAGAAACCTGTGTGTTGGCTTGAAACACAGCTTTGTGCCACTGCAAATACAATACTTAGAAAGTCCAGAAACCCAAAAGAAAACCGCAAGCCTCAAACTGGGAAAAATAGGGATTATTTACAGAAGAAGCATCCATCTTACTCCGTGTGAAGCGTTGCTTAGCAAAAGTCTCCAGCCAACTGCAAAATTGCATTGGTACACAATAGCACCTATGTGCACACCGTGATCAGCTGGAGCTCACAATCCCATCAGCAGTGATCATCAGCCTTCATGTAGCCGGGAGCTCCATGACACAAACCACGTGCCCCGGGGGGCTTCAGCCACCCACCACCAACAGCCAGAAGCAGCAGCCAGCAGCACCCTGCACTCTGTGAGCCAATGCTGCGCTGAGCACAGGAGCAACAATGCCCTCAAACCCCACGCTGACCTCTTCCCCAACCCTCTAGATTGGAGCTTGCCAGCAGCCACACTGGGAATACAAAGTGCAGAGCCATTTTAGGAACCAGACCTCCACTTTTGGCAGCTGTGTGCCCCCACAGCCACTGACTGACAGCCCAGCAGCTCCTCACCGCCACAGATCTTTTCACTGCAGCACCCGGACATCTGTCCCTCGCAATGGCTGATTTATACCTGGCACTGGGTTAATAATCTTAAGAAAAGCAACACGAGATCTTTCAAAATCTTCCAGGTTCCTGAAGTAACATCCACTTGACGCACTGTCAGCTCCTTCATCCCAGTGCAGGCCCCATTTCAAGCACCGAGAAGTGCAGGTCTGTGAGTAAAGTTGCAAGGTACAGCCCAAAACGAGAGCTCTTCTCTTCTGCCCGCAACGTGCACACAGCATGCTAAATATAACCCTAAATAGCAAGAAATAGCCCTCGATGCAAGCGTCGGGTGAAGGGCTGCGAGCCCCCACCGCCGCGCCCGGCGGCACAGACGGCACCGCCCGCCTGCCCAGCAGGGGGCTGTCAGAAACCCACCTCCGGCCGGGCGCTAGCACAACGCTACGCCCCAGCGGGGCGGCTCCGCCGCGGCTGCCCGTGAGCCCGGCCCGCGGGGCGAGGGGCCGCCTCAGCGCCTGCTGGCAGGGCCCGGGCGGCGTCGC
This sequence comes from Lagopus leucura, assembly GCF_019238085.1. NCBI lineage: Eukaryota > Metazoa > Chordata > Aves > Galliformes > Phasianidae > Lagopus > Lagopus leucura. The sequence goes on along the minus strand of NW_024962271.1, from coordinate 6,695,161 downwards.
CCTGAGGCGAGGCCCCGTCGCGGGGTCCCCGTGCCGGGCCGCAGCAGGCCGGAGCCCCGGGCGGCGGTCACTATTTCGCAGGAAGGTGCGCAGGAATTCCCGCAGGCGCAGTCCCCGCCGGGCTGCCCGTACTCGGGTCACGGCGGCGGGAAGGGGCCGGAGGGAGGGGGGGGATACGGGGGAGTCGACCGCAGCCTCTCCGCCGCCCCAAGCCGTGCCGTGCCGCGCAGCGCCTCGGCCGTCCCCGCCGCCACAGGGCCGTCCCCGCGCTGCCGACGGTGCGCGGCGACAGTCCCCGGGCCGCGCCCCGGGACGCCGCCGCGGCCGCCCTCCCCCCCCAGCCGGGCTCCCTGGGGGCTCCTCGGGGCTCCTCGCCGCCCCGGTGCCCCCTCGCCGCGGCCCGCGAGGCTGTCCGGAGCGCCGCCCGCCGCCCCCTTCGGCGCCCGTCCACACCAGCTCAGTGCCTCGCACCGCCGGGGCCCCGCACGGCCGGGCTGAAGGGCTCGCACCCAGCCCGCAGGCAGCGCTGAGGACGGGCCCGGGGCCGCGCGGGGGGAAGGCGGCGCGGGGGGGAGCGGGGCACGGCCGCGGCGCTCGCTCACCTGTCCGCCACAGCCCCCGCCGCACGGCCGGCCCCGCTCTGTGTACTCCGGAAACGGCGGCTCCTCCACCGGGCGCCGGAGGAGGGGCCGGCAGAGGGGGCGGGCGGAGCCGCGAGTGACAGCGGGAAGGGGACGGCGGGAGGGGGCGGGAGGCGCCTGCTGAGGGCCGAGGGCTCCCTCGGGGGCGGATCGAGGGGAGATGAGGAGGGGCCGACGTGGATTGGGTCGTGCGCGGCTTCGGCAGCGCAGGTCCCCCGACCGCCTCCCGCCCGGCCTGGGGGGCTGGGCCTTGGCCGCTGGGAGCTGCGAGGGACGGACAGGGCGTAAATTCGTGGTAGGGGACGCGGGCAAGATAATCTGACGGCGTTTCTGTGTGCTTACCACGACGGCACGCTCACCCCGTTGTCTTGTGGCCGGGCGCGGTGCGTTCTTCCACACAGGAGTGGTGTGTGACAGATCGCCAGTTGGCACCTGCAGAGTACTGTATGCCTCTCCTATTTAAAGCCGTCAGCTAAAGAAAATACCGAGTTCTGCACCCTTGTTAAATGTTTATTTGGGAATTAGGTAAAATGCATAAAAGTTACCTGAAATTGGTCCCTTGGTCATAGTTATTTCAGTGCTACTGGTGATTTGCTCAGGAGCAGGCCTGTATGTGATGCCTTTGCTGTGAGTGTGAAGCAAGTTGTTACAATTCCTCAGGCCTAATTTCATATGAAGAAGTTTGTCATGCAATTTAATGTGTTTTTGAATCCAACTCCAAATAAACAGTCCCATTCATCCTGTCTTCTTAGCAGAAAATGTTTTTTTTATTATTTCCAAAGTTTGGTTAGAATCTTACATTTGAAATGAAGCAGTTAATAACGCAAATAGTAACAATAGTGCTAGGTCACATAATAATAGAGCAGTTGTTAACAGGTCTTGGAATATATTTAAGTGACAAAATTCCTAGAACTCAGTTCATTCAGCTGTGATTCTAAAAAAATATATAAAATAATAAGCCTCCCCCCAAAAAACAATCTCTTGAATATGATACCAATAAAGTGAAAATAACTAATTTCCACCAGTTTGTAGTGCTGATCAGAAAACACTGTGGGAAGAAGTGTCAATTTGTTGGACACCTTCTAGCCACAAGCAAGAAGCAGTCCTCAGCAGCATCTGTGGGGGGCTGCCTGGGAGCAATCTGTGGCTTTGTTTTCATCTCTGGAGCAGATGGTTGCTGGCAGACCGGGCTCATCAGTGCAGTGCCTCTGAACTTTTCTGATTTTTCCATGTCTACTAAGCATGTCTCTTCCTAGCCAACTGAGTTATCAAATTAAGAGATACCTGGGAAATACTTGGAAAGCAAGCAAGGGAACAGAAGGCTGTCACATTATCCTCTCCTTCAGCAGGGAGGGGTGCTGGAGTGTTTTCATTCTAAGACTGAAGTAAAATGCTGGAAAAGGTACCTTGGGGTGAGGAGGGGTGGGATTGCCACTTTTAAATGGCAAACACTGATTTAAAAATAAATAAATAAAGGCTCAGATGGGGGTTGAACAAGTATAGGTAGCTGAAAAGGAAAGAGGAAAAAATACTGCAATGGATTTTTCTTCTTCTCAGGCCAGGATCAGAGGTTGCACCTTAATAGCAATGCAAAGAAGGACCTAAAATACCTCCTGGTTTTGTTTTTGTTTTCAAGTATACAGTTTTCTGTCTTTGGCAGGCAGGGTGCCAGGCTGGTGCCTTCCATCTGCAAGCAGCTCCCCAGGAGCTGAAGCATTGTTCTGAGGTTGTGCCATGCAACCAGTGCTGAAGGAAAAGGCAAACCAGCAGGAGTTATTGAGGAAAACATTACCCCTCACTCTTGACTCTTCTTGTATGTCCAGCCCAGGCCCTGTCCAGTAAGAATGCTGTAGTCCCTGTTGAGCTACTGACATTTCCCACCTACAAGCTTTTCTGGGAATATTCTTTCCCTTCTGATCTCCAAGCCACTTACCCTGCAGTACTTGGTCATGCAAGTATTGTGATCTGGTGCATTGTTACAACAATCTCCTGCTCCAACAATTAGCTGGCAAATGTTGAAATATGGAGTACTACAAACATTGTAGTAAAACAGTACTGTACCAAATGATGGCTGTCCACCATACCTTTTCTAAACAGTGCTATGGATACAGTTCTGCCAGCAGATCCCCAAACTACATAAGCTATGCTGATAAAAACACACTGTGTTCTACAGACCTGATCTTGCAGTTCAGCACAGCACACAAATGTTCTTTTTATACTAGCAGCGCTACATTTTGTTACCCTAGTGGCTTAATTTTATTGAGTAGCTCTGCACAGAATTTGGTTTTGTCAATAGTAACAATGTTAAAAACAATTTTTAAAATAAGCATACTTTTTATTTTAATCTGCAGGATTTACTTTTTTTTTTATTATTTACAGTGCTGCATAGCAGTTTTTAACACATCATCTCAAAAGACATTTTGAGAATTATTGCAGATGGATTGCATAGATTCAGAGCAAGAATGCGCAGAAGACTGGTAGGAATCCTAGCCTGAGCACTAATATTTTTTAACCAGATAGTAGAAATTTGAGAGATTGAGAAATAAATAGAAAGTTCACACTTCTTAGTATGAATAGTCTGAAACATTCTGTTTAGTAGAAGTAAATAATAACCAATGAAAATAAAAGGGAAATTCCTAAGAACTAGAAAATATGTGGTGTGACATGTTGATTTATTGTGAATTTTTGTGTGTGTGAATTCAAGAAGTTTTGAAAGGTTGTAGTATGATTAACTATTTAGTAAAGTTCTATGTAGATCTGCATACAATAAAAGAATTCAATTGTATTTATAATTTTCCTGTCGATGTTACATATATCTGAGGTGTGCTTTCCAAGACTTCCATTGAATAGGAAGGGAAGGAAACTGGTGCACTGCATAAACAAAAAACGTAACAATGCTGTTTAGAGAGAGAGGAAACCAGCTTTGAAATGTATTATGAGTGCAACCTGATCTCAGGGGCTGCAAGAGGAAGAAATCATTAGCTGAGAAAAAAAAAAAAAGCTGCACTGGCACAATAACCATGTGCAAATGTTAATAAGGATATGCGTATCAGCAAGGTGTGGGATAAGATTAGAAGGATGAATGTTAGTCATAAAATCCCTCAAGAGTGGGTTGTCTTGTTAAGAAAAAAAGCTAACTTGCAGGGATTGAGATATGTTTAGGAAAAGGAAATGTGGGGAAAAGCAGTGAAGGGTGATTTTGGAAAGCAGACGTGATCTGTTGCATCAGCAGTGATTTTCTCTTCATGGTCAGCGACTGCTATGAAAGTTGTGATTGTATGTTGAAGTAGAGGAAGAACAGCAATACTTTTGCATCAATATTTGGACCGTACATTTGCAATTGGAGGATGAGAAGTAATGAAAATGCAGTTTTAGATCTAGATACATTATACAGTTTGTACAGTATGTGACAGTTCTTGTGGCTCAGAGCTCTAACTTGCTCTTGCTGTCTGAATGTTTGACAATGCAGGCATGCACATAAGCAAATAAGACTTCTAAAAATACATTTCACAAATCATCCATTCCAGCTGCCACGGTGAGAACAGTCCTTTTGTCCTGCAGCTCCGGACAACTGAAATCCTATTTCAGACAAATGAAATTTAGTTATTTGCTGTCTGACAGGGAAGCTGCTGACCTATGCTTTATACTCCTCAGTACATTGACCAACCATTGTGTCCAACCTGAGGCTTAAAATGAGAATTGGCCTCCTGCCCAGCAGCTTTGTAAACACTACCAAATGGCAAAAGAACCCTACGGTTGGAGCCCCCAGCCTGCTGTCTGGAAAAATTCTTGCCCATTACCTCCACAGGGCAAGTCTCACTTCAGAAAGACCAAACATGGCTGTCCGCATATGGCCACCTAAACATAAAAATAGGGACAGTCACCTTTTCTTGTCAAACAAGTCAGAGATTCACGTCACCTTAAAAAAGCCTAGGTTGCAAGACAGTGATACTGGTTATAGGGGAAAAAAAAAGTTATATATAAGATCTCTTATTTCTACAAGTACAGGTCAAACTCTGAAGTGAATAGAGGCCATTGACTTCTATTGATGTTGGATATATCCCATGACCTTCTAGTTTATATATTTAGACTCTCCATAGTAATCTTCTCTTCTACTGGACTGATATCATCATCATTATTATAAGCAGAACTTGTCACTTGATTGACAGCAAATAACCTTTCCAAAAAATAGCCAGCAAATAAGAATGTTTTTGAGAGTGACACATGATCATGACTGCCTGCAGTTCGTTTTTGTTTATAGGCAGTGGAAGAATTTCAGATATTTTTAAGGTCGCTGTCCCTAGTCCAGAGATGAAGGAGAAGATGTGTTTGTTTTTAAGTTGCTGTTCTGCTTTCAAAACTGTCTTCCAGTTGTCCTGAAATGGAGAACTAGACTCTGAAATTCTTCGTCCGTTGCAACAAGCTAGATGGGCACAGGAATGCAGTGCTCTCAACAGCACGCACAAAATTGTCACTGACATTTCACATTTTTGCTTCAGGAAGCCAACTGCTCAAATATATGTATTATTTTTTTTTTGAAGTCTGATGATTCAGATGTCTGGGATCTCATTTTGCTTGTTTTCTTGAAAACTTTCACAAAAAGGAGTCAGCTTGCAAAACCACAAAAATGTTCTTCTCAACCAGCTGTGGTAAAGTAGTTTGCACGGCCATCTAACTACTGGAGAATTTTCTGTATTTAAAATGAATTTATTCTGCTGAGTAGCAAACAATTGTGAATTCATTATTAGCTATTAGCAGTTGGCTTAGAACTGTGCAAAGTATGCAGAAATCACAGAGGTGTTGAGAGACTATTTATGAGGTACAGAGAACTGTTGTTGACAACTTTTCATAACAGTAAATCTTAGACTTACAAAACAGACATGCTCTCAATGTATGAAAGAGAATTAGACTTTTTTCACCTTGAAATTAATATGGCATGTAAATATATTTCACTGTTAGATTGAGAGCAGGAATAAAATGTAATTGTGTGATTTACCCCATTTATTAATAGAGCATTTAGAGTTGCTAATATTATTCAGTCTAACCACAATTTATGAAAGAGTAAAACTATTTAGAATGAATTTTAAAGCAACATTTATAAACGGATATAGAAATAAAATAGCATCCCTTCCACTAAATGTTTGAAATTAGAGGCTAGCTGCCAAAATACTCTTCCTTTTTTTGATCTTGTGTAGCTGATTTCATAAGGTATTGTATATGTTTCAGATAATGCACTTGGACATCCTTAGAAAGTGTCTGATATTGAACATGCTTATGTCCAATTCTTATTTTTAAGAATATGTGAAACATTCATGAATGAATGATGAATCTTACATATTTCAAAATATTTTTATATAAACAGGCAAAATATTCATATGTTTATAAATATACAAATATCTTAAAAGCGGTCTGGAAAGAAGCCTAAGTGGTATCATTAAAGGGTTCGCATTGGGTAATTCCTGCAATAGAGGGGGCTGAAAGCTATTGCATCTTAATGTCTGTAAGGGTACTGTCACAAAGGCTACTTCAGCTGCCTCAGTGGAACTGTTGTTACCTTTTGCCTATACAGCTTATTTTGTGTCGCGGAAGGCTGCCAAATGGAGAGTAATTTCATAATAGAGAACATGTAATTGTAAAAGTAGGCTGAACAGAGAAATAACAGAAACTTGTAGGCTGGTATCTCATAGTTGAAACTTCATCAGATTACTCATTAACACACAGAAAAGTGCATTAGATAAAAACTATGTTCTGATGCAGGCATGACAGTTGAACAAATTAGTCTTTTCTCTAGAGTTTCTTCATTAATTACAGAAATACTCAAAGGCCCTGTGTGGAATTATGCTGTGGGTAATCCAAGTACAAGATGGCATTTCTCAGGAACAATGAAACCTGGGACTATCGAAGCTTTCTTCTTAAACGGTTATTGCTAAACCTAATACAGAGCCTCCTTTGGGCATTGTGTCCAAAACAATCCAGGCCCCCTGGTGACATCAGGAATGTGAGATGCCTGTCATTCTCTGGCCACCTGTCTGTCTTGTGCTTGAGACGATAGTCACAAGGTTGACAGAGAAGAGCAGGACTTATTTGCAAAACCTTGGCATCCCAGTCTGGTCTGTATTCCTTGAAGTCTGTGCAGTTAGCAATACCTGCTCAGCTAAGCACCATTTTCTTCTGGCTCCAACAGGAAAGTTGGTGTAGCTGACCTCAGTGGCTAGTTTCAGGTTCTTGGTTTGTTTTGTCAGCTTCCAGTGCTTCTGTGCTTTTTCTGTAACCACAGCCAAGAGTGTATTTGGTTTGCATTCATTGTGGTCCACCACCTGGGTCTGGTTCTCTGCCATGAATTAAATGCCAGACTTGAGAATCTCACTCTGCTTATCACTAAGATGAAGCAGGTGATTGTTTTTTAAACTTCTTCAGCCAAAAGGTTAAACAGCTGGTTATGTTATTAGATGCAAACATCATGCACAGCTGGACACATCAGGGATCAGGATTCACATTCTCTACTGCTGTCTTTTTCACAGCCCAGAAATTCCTTGTTTAGCTATATATGTGCTTGAAGTCTAAGGGCTACCAGAAGTGATTTCTTTAGCATGCCACATATTAGATCCTTCACCATATTCTAAATGCACCAGAGCCTCTAAGTCAGATAGATGCCCTGTATGTCTGAGTGTTCTTTCTGAAAGTGCTCTCTGTATCCCCATCTCAGTTTCTACATTAAGAAGTACATGCAAACCTCTCTCCTGTGGTTTGGCTCCAAAGGTCCCAGTTCACCTGTCATTAGTTCTAATTGTGTATAGCTCTGTATGAACTGATAGCTGCAGTTCCCAGTTCTTTTGCATGGCATCTAATCAATTTCAGTATTGTAAAAGGAGGTATAAAAAGCTACTGTCTATTGGACTGTAGGATCACAGTTGCTGCTGCTCTAAGAGAGAAGAAACAAAATACCACTCTCACAGGAATTGCACATATGCACATAGGCAACTCTTGTTTAAGTTGTCCTGTGTGTCAGTACCAAGAACCATAGCCACACAGTAGCAACTGACAGCTGACATTTGAGGGGAAGAAAAATTTCAGCTCTGTGAGTGCACTGCTAAATAAAAAAAAGCAGATGAATGGTACCCACTAGTCCCCTTTTTGTGAATTTCACACTGATGAAGGAAAATACCATAACCCAAGTAGATGTATGTCAGGTCCTTTTAAGCATATAATTACAAACTATCAGTTACTAGCAGATAAGTAGTAAAACAATATGTAGGCCAAGCAAATTCTATACATCAGCTGTTTTCTGTTACTGGATTTTGGATGTTAGTTCTCTTTAGGAATTCTAAGAGTGAGACTGGGGAACAGATATTACGCAGATCTTTCAGAATTAAACTTTGATTCCAGTATTGACTACATACACATCTCAAAGACCTTTGTTATTCATAAGGTCAGAAGATAAGAGGACAAAAATAAGATGCTGGGAATGCTGTGAAGTAATATTTGAGAGACATAACAGTTATTCAGCATAGCTTAAAAGGAGAAGAAAAGAGATTGTATTGTACAGTCACATAGAAATCAAAATAATTAGCTGGGGAACATTCAGAATTGATTGTAACACAAAAGCTCCTGCGTAATCTCCTCACATGCTGCCTTTTTTGAAATAAAAGTAACAGAATTATAAACCAATTTTTTTTTATATACTGTACTAACATTAGCTGTAATCAGTTTATAATCACCTCAAAGGCAACCTTAAAACAGGCAAGAAACACACACACGAATAGGTACATACAAAAATTTGTCTGTGTTACCACGGACACTGTGAGAAATAAATGAATTATGTTTCTTTTGTGAAGATTAATGTGATAAAAATTACAAAGAGTTGTAATTTGTTTTTCACTGTGGCAATGGCTTCAAAGAGAAGGTGGTAAATAAACTGCTGAAGCATTGGGGCTTATAAATAGCATTATGATTTGAGAAGACAATGCAGATCTAAATATTTTCCCTTCTCTGGAGAGAATTCTGTTCTCTCAAAGAGACTGCATGAGATATTATAAAAGTAATGAAAATTTTCTGTTATTGTGTTTATTAATTAAAATGCACAGCATGCACATGTATCCCCCTGTAGCAATGGGACAGATCAATACAATGGGAAAGGTATTGCAACAGAGGTATGATGATGGAAGGACCGGCAGGCATGACAGAAAAATGCTGCAAGGAAAGGGAAGATTACTCACCTGTATCAGAAGATTCTAGGCTTGCAGGGGAAAAGCTTCACCAATGAGGGATCTCTAGAAAGCAAGCCTTCCCCAGAGCCAATCAGCCCTTAAGTGGGGTCTGAGAGCAGTGCAGCCAGGCTGCAGCCCTTCCAGTCACACAGCTGAATTGCCTTCACCTGTGCTCCCAGGGCTGACCCGGTCCTTTCCCCAGGTGCTCAATCAGTGGTTCAGGCAGTGACTCAACAGTTCCCATACACCCCCCAATCTTTGAACATTTCTTCTAGAGAAGAAATAATCTGTATAAATCTGTATAGTTGTTGAGGTTGTACGATTTGCTATTTCCTGGAATAATTGCCCACAGACATGTGAACTGGACTGACTGCTGTGCTAACATGCAAACTCTTGACTATGTACACATGGTGACCCCAGTGCTGTTTTCAGAAGTAGCTGAGGGGAGTTATGTTTTCCTACTTGTATGGAGCAAATAACACACTGACAGACCTCAGAGTTGCTAATTTTGACCTTCTGATTGCAAGTTCCATGCAACTGATTTTTTTTTTTTAGTCTAGGAACAGTGGTTTCCTGAGAAGATCAAACTCATAATAGTTTGTGACATTCTCTCATGGTTTTTGTACTTGTAGAATGGGTAAAACAGCACAGTGCATAACAAGAATTTAGTTCCATCTGTAGTGGTTTTATACCCTATGTTTTTTTAGACTGTGTAATCATTTTTCTGAAAATACTAAACAGAAATCTTTGTAAAGGTCATTTCTCCAGCTGTGCTATGGAATACATGTAATTTTGGGATTTCCAGGCATAAATATAGTTGGCAATAACAGAAGATACCTAAGGCCTTTCTGTCATGCATTTAATGGTTTTTAAAGATCACGGTACTGCTCTTGCTATGAGATACATTTATGCATATTCTCATTAAATGTCCAAGGTTTGCAGTTACTATGATTCCAGTATGTGTTTAATGCTGCTCCCATTTTCCATAAAATAAATGTAGGCCAGTAAGTGTTTCAAGGCCAAAATGTATGAATTAAGAACTACATATGTAAATATCCTTAAAAGTCAGTTCAATAGGAATTAGAAAACCTCAAAATGCAAAGGCCTGGGGAGTTTTCCTTACCCAACTTTGTACATAGCATGAAAGATGAAGTAAAAAGTTGTATCTCTAAATGAAGAGCCTGAAATTATTTGCATTACAGTTACTGATACACTCCATGTGACCATAGCCTTTTACAGGCAAAAAATACAAAGTATTTCAAGCAGAATCTGCAGAAGGAGCAATATCATCATGAAGATCAGTTTTTAAAAAGTCAGTCTACTGAACTGGGATTTTAAAGAGGAATACTGGCAAGACAATTGGGCTCCCCTGACATGCACAGAAAAAAAAAACGCCAACTTGATGGGTAGGCATCTTCTAAAACAAAATATGCATTACTGGACAGCTTCCTCAAACTGAAAGAAGCTGCAAGATGGGCTGGTTTCTTAAAATATTAGTAACAGTCATTTGAAAAAAATTAATGGGATTCTCACTGTGATTTCACTAATGATAATTCATTAAATTGCAATGATAATAAATCCTGAGAGATTAAGTTTATAAATGAATATAAATGATTGTTTCTGTGTTGCTTTTTTAAAAAAAAAAAAATCCAGCAATTTGTTTAGCATGTAGCTGAACAATCATTTATCTTTGCTCACAGTCTGGTTTACATTACCAGAATATTTGCTGCTGTACACCAAATGGCATTGCCCAATTGGGCTTTATTTTTAGGCTGCTTTGTAGCAGATGCAGACTGGCACATCGCTGCTTCCTCCAGTGATGTGTGTTACATTCCATCAGGAGCCCCACTGAGAGGAGAGGAAGGAAACTAGTCACAGAAATGATAGCAGTGCAAAGCACAAGTCTCCAAAGTGTGCATTAGTGGGTCAGCTGTCAGGAATTACTGCATGTGGACAGTCCCATAAAGCTGTCTTTGCCTCTCATTAGGGACTCTCCTGACAGTCTAACAATCATACATAGGGAATCTGCTAGAACTTTGAGTTAATATGCATATAACCAAGATAATGTAACTCAAAGTCGGCTCCTATTTGATACTGCATTAATCCTCAGACATGTGCATTCAGTGCAGCAATGATGAACAATTAAGAGTACTAAGCATGTTTTAAAGAAGTACTCCAAGAGCTTGCTTCTGCTGCAGTCAAGATGAGCAATTGTTGTTTTAAACATAATGAGACTAAGATCAAACCCTTTGTCTGTAGAAAATCTATACTGCTAGCAACCTAAGGATCTTAAATAACTGTATTAAACATTTCTGTTGTGAAAACTATTTTCTACCTGGCAATACATAGCATTACCTCCAAACAGCTTCTTAAGACCTTTCCACTGTATGCTATATGTGCAAAATAAGTACTATGTGTTATGTGCATATAATTATAATTACACATAATTGTAGTAATAAGTTATTAATGCTAATAAAATGTTTAGTACCTATTACAATTACCTGAAAAAGTAATAGTAATGAAAGCTAGTTTAATTGCTCTCACATAAAAATGAAATTTCCATTGTTTTCTGTGGAATCATGTGTTACCTAACTGATTGGCTCACATCACAAAAATGAGACAAAGGTGGCTAAATCACAGGCAGGCAGCAGGCTTTCTCAGTGACTTCCTCTGTAAACTCGGCTGGTGCTTTTACTGTGAATATAAACAAAAATATAAACATATATACATAGTTTATCATGTTATTTTAAGCATTTAATTCATTTTCATCCTACAAAAAATAACATGCTGGCTTGCTTTCTGGATTAGTAGAATCATAGAATGGCATGAGTTAGAAGGGACACCAGAGTCCATTCAGCCCCAACCCCTACCATAGGCAGGGCTGACTCCCACCAGCTCAGGCTGTCCAGGGCCCCATCCAGCATGGCCTCGAGCATCTCCAGGGATGGGGCACCCACAGATCTGGGAACCCTGTGACACAGCTCCACCACTCTCTAAGTATTTTTCCTACTACCTAATTTCATTAGTGCGCATATAATCAATGAATGCTATAGAAGATGCTATAAATACAAAATAAAAGAGTTAGGTAAAGCAGATTACGATAACAAAAAGAGAATGGATAGAAAGCTTACCCACATCCTAGGCTCACTTACAAAACTCCAGCAGAGGGAATCTCCCAAAGAGATCCTTCCCCACTGCTAGCCAGCTCTTAAATAGGTCTAGGAGGGGTGCAGCCGGGCTCCTGCCCTTCTGGCAGCACAGCTGAATTGCCTTCACCTGTGCTCCTGTGGCTGACTCAGTGCTTGCCTCAGGCGATCAATCAGAGGTTCAGGCCGTGACTCAGCAGTTCCCATACAGTGCAATAGCACTGATGCAGTTATGAAAGAGTAAGCTTCCTGGGCACTGCATCATTAGCAGAATTATCAGTTGCATTTCCCGAATTTTTCATTTCTGTGCGGTGAGGTCCTGATGCTGTGTTGAGCCAGTGATGATGCCTGAGTAACCATCTTCTGTTGTTGAAGTGCATAATATCTTTTTGGCAGAGGGCTTGTATTTTGGAATAGATCTTTTGGGAAAGAGGAAGATTTCTGTATGGATGCTAAACTAGTGTTTCTGTAAGAAGTCCAATGCTCTATTGTGTCATCTGCAGTTGAAAGTACAACTGCATGAGGCCTGATGTTATTGCCATTGAAGTCACTGGTGTCAGCATTTTCAGTTGTGTTCCTGTATTAATGTTTATGGCATAACATTTAATGCCAATTGACTATGAAGTTTTCACCTTGATCACACACATACATCTGAAGTGATTTTATACTTTGCAAATTCCTGGACACCTTGAAAAGCTCTGGATTCTATAGCACTGCACATAACTTAATAGTCCCTGTCTGTCACTTGTTTTGTTCAAAAGAACACCCTTGCTTTCTCTACTATTTGATATAACATAATGAAAGATTATAAATTAATTTCCTGCCTTGTTAAAATCCATTGCTTGTAGACAAATTGTATCAAAGATAAATGTATTTCTATGCTATCAAAACAAGTGTAAATCTGGGAGCCAACGATTATTTTATGTAAATAAAAAATGAAACGTTGACTTGAAAGCTTGAGCGAAACAACAGTTAACTGAAGGAGAGAATATTTTCTGTGCTAATAGAAGTGATACACTGTCATAGTCTGTAAGTTCAGGGAAGATATCTTCTAAAAATAACTCTTAAAACAACTGTGCACCTCTCTCAAGTGTAGGACACCATCTGGTCCAGTATCCATAATCACATATAGAGTAGTGCTTCTGCTCCTCTCAAAAGAAATACATAGTATGTGGATCTCAGTGGAGCTGAGATCCAAGTGCGACAAAAATGAAATTGCTCTCATCTTACAGAGTTTGATTAAAGCTTTAGGCGTAGGGCTTTTAAAATGACAAATGTTCAGTGAAATAATATTATGTCTTTATACTCCAGAGCACTATTAATTTGAGGTTTCAGGACTTTAAGAAATGTTAATTAACTTGTTACCATTCATGTAAATTGTTAGCACTGCAGTCATTTTGTGGGCTGGTAGCTGAATCATGGAAAGGTAAGTTCTTCAGAAGAGTGAGATTGGCATTCTTTTCCCTATTAGGTGAACAGAGACATTTCCTACTCACGTAGGGTTTGTCTCAGTGGATCTTTCATCGGGACAGCCCACAAGGATCTGACCCAGAAGGCTGAGATGTTTTAAAAAACCTGATCATTACAGAACCCTATGTGAAATAATTCAATTTTTCATTATCTTTGATTGGTAAAGAGATAGGCCACACCGCTTCTATAGGTAATCACCAAAACATGTGACAGTCATAATTTTCTTCAAAATGATTGTATTTTACAACTTGTATGGAAAGAATTTAAAACAATGTAGTAACCATTTTGGAACTACCTGGTAAGTCCGTAGTACTGCATACAAACACCAAATAACCAGTGCAGTATTGCCATCTGTTGGTAATTGAGTAGGAAAGCTGCTCAACTACTAAAAAGCCTTGAACAATTTCTGTCTCTTAGGCTTGCTGTAGATTATTACTGTTTTCTTCCTCTGCGTGGCTGTTTCCCTCACAGGACATTTGTCCTCTGCCACAAATACTGGCACCCTTCTATTCCTCAGTGTTAAACTGATGAACATAGCAAAGTTAGAGCAATGCTTCCTGCCTATGCTTAGCAGGAAATTTGCTTTTTCTTTGCCAAAACTGAAGAAGATTCTGTATCTGATCGTCACAGTCTAAGTAAAAAGATTACCTCACCCTGACAACCTTCCCAACCTTAAAAAGCTAGTAGGAGTACTTAAAAATGTAGGTAGAGATGATCAGTTCAAATGTTTTGGAATTAACACATTACCACAGCCAGTTCTGACCATGTGCCTTTTTCCTGAAGCCCGCTCCAGTCTCACCTTGAGTTTCTTTGCTGATGTCAGTGAGCACCGTTCCACATAATCCACGGTAGTGAGTATGGGATCAGGTTTATTCCACTACTACTGACAAAGCCTGATGGCTGTGGAATGCTCTGCAAGTCTGGCCCATTTTTCCTATTTGGAACCTGGGATTTGATTTGAAAATCCAGATTTAGTCCTCAGAAAAATCTACTTTATCTGCTACTGCTCAAATATTTTGTTTCCTCTATTAGAAAACAATATTCAAGGATTCAAGGCTGTAGTTTTGTTTGCATTCATATAATAAAGCAAGTTAGTACAACGGATTTAACTGGAAATGGAATTATATATGAAAAATTCCTAGCATGCCGGAAATTTTCAATTAGGGAAATTAGCCACTTGGTTCTTTCTGATAAATTAATCACAGAGATTATCTATTAAACATGCCACTTGACCTTTCTGGCATAACTGCTGGAGGCAGAAGTATTTAGGCTCTACACATTCATTTAGAAATATTAATTTCTATGCAGCTGTCTTCCAGAATGGAATTTTCACTTGTCTTTCTTAATAAGTAGGTCATTGTGCAGCTGTTGTTAATGGAGGCTGGCATTTGTAAAATGGTAAATTCACCATTGTAGCCTATAGGTCAGAAAATGGATCTCCATCAATTACAGAATATCCTTTACTAAAATACCCTTTCTTAGCCCCAAAGGCTGTCATCCTTCGCTATGATAGCCTTTGGCCTTTCTGGAATGAGAACATGTTTCAGACATACTTTGCAAGAGCTGAAGCATCACTATGTTCACACCATCTTCCATTAGTCTAAGGTTCTGTCTTTGTTCTAAATGATGGCTTCCATCTACTTGCCTTAGAATTAATCTCAAGGAAAATTGGTAGGACAGCTAGCAGCTGTCAAAGAAGCAGCTGTCTAAACTTCTGAACCTTCCAGGTCCAAATCCTCCTCCTGCTGTCTACTATGAAATCAATTGATCTTTTCAGCATAGACAAGGCCTCACTGTCCCTATAGTGGTCAGCTGTCACACAGCTTACGGAGTGACAAGCCACTCCTGCAACAGCTACAAACCCTATCCTGTGGTCTTTAGAGATTAAAATTAGGACCTTGACCTGGATATCTTTTTTTAATGTCAGAAAATTTGCATAGTGTGCTGCAGGAATAATTTGACCTCTAGAACTTCCTGAGGAGCATGTACTCTGTAGCCTAGAGATAGAAGGCAGGAAATAAGGAAGTGCTGGCTGCAAAGAAGGACACGCAAGAAAACAAAATACAAATGTTGAAAGCTTAGGTTAATTAGATGAGAGAAAACAACATTTTGAAATCTTAAAGTATTATAAAAGAAAGCAAATGGAATTTGCAGCATGTGAACAGCATACACTGGAGTTATAGGTAACAAAATTAACATTTTAGAAAGTTGAATTAGTAGAAAGGCCGTGATGTTATTGCCTATATTGTGAACCAGAGTTAATATGTCGTTATTGATGACCTCAACTCATACATTCTTGCACGTATAAAATTAAGTATGAGGAGAATGGTTGTAGATTTGGGATGTGAAGCAAACATTGGGCTTGGGTCAGATGAACGTGAAGATCTTAAAGATTTAAGATCCCAAGAATGTGGAGACAATTCAGATAGTGCAAGGACCATGATGCAAAAAAGTCAAAAAAGGAGAAACAAAATTGAGTAGAGCTGTGCTGAAACATGGACAGAAATACAGTTGAGTGGTTGCACTGCGTAAAGACAAGGAATTCTATTTTCATTTGAACAGGAACAAGGACACAAACAATTACTAGATTCATGACTGATACATGTTGGAGCAGTAAGAAGCCACAGACCTGTGCTGTGACTTGGTAGGTTGAAAAAGAATTGGAAAAATGAGCTGAGAAAAAAAAAAGAACTATAGCAATGAATGAAAATTTAAGAAAGGAACCAGGGAAGACACTTTAGCTGTTGAGGCATCAAGGCAATTAAATTCTAATTTTTAAGAAGAAATTACAACTTTGATATTCCCAATATTTTACAGTGATAGGCAGGATAGGGGAATAGATACATTTGAAATAATAACAGAGGAAAAGTGGAAGCAAAATGGAAATTTTGTAAGTGTTTATGAAAACAACAGGATTGCTGGGAGGAGCTGCAAGAAAACTGAATGTAAATATGTACAAAAGGCAGAACTTTGATTTGAGACTAGCCAGTAAAAGGATGTGAAGGATGCTCTGAAAATGAAAGCAGAGCAACTACTGTTGGTAGCAGAAGAGAAGCTGTGGAAAATGTATGTGAGAGATCCTTGGGTTTGGTAGGAATGTGGTGAGACTAATGAAATCCTATTGGAGGAAAGTCGTACAGGTGAGCAGGAGTTCAAGAGGCGCCTGGATGAGGAGCTACGAGAGATGGTTTAGTAGCTTGTGGCACTGATAGGAATGGGAGGGTGGTTGGACTGGATGATCTTGCAGGTCGTTTCCAACCTTGCGATTCTGTGATTCTGTGAGTATTTCATGGCTGACTATGAAACTCTATCAGTAACATTTTTGAAAGGTTATTTATTCTTTCCCTATGTCTAATGGGAGATATTTATTAGGCCAAAGAACTTTAGATCCTGGGTTACAGCCTGCCTGTGTACAGGGGAGGTCTGGTATTATTGAGGTTTTTATCCCAAAGACTTTGAAAAGGAGGGAAAATGTATGAAGTTGACATGGAAGTGCACCTGATGATCCAAGTGGCTTCTTAAAGACTTAGTGGGCACTTGTGTGCTTCTTTGTGGAATCAGAGTCCATTTGTTACTTTTTTGTACCTCATATGAAGGTACACAGGACCACAGCTTCTGGAAGGTGCTTGGGCAGTGTGAAGGAACCAGCGCTGCCCTGGACAAGTTCCCCTGGGCTACAACAGGAGGGATGAGCGTAGCCTTCAAAAATGTAAAAAAAGAAAACAAACAAAAAAACCTGAAAACTTAGAATGTTTGAGATTTATTATGCTGAAGGAAAAGTCTTTTTACTGTTTATTACCACAGTGACCAAAGTACACTTTTGCTAATGTAACTAAGGATCAGTTCAGAATATTTTTTGAGCGAGGATAAAGACACTGGTTCTACTGCTGCAGGCTTGGGCTGTGATTGTAGCAATCTGTGCCAAGTGACTCTGATTTAGGCTCACATCCACCAAAGGGCTTAGGTGCTTAAAATATGACTTCACCGGGATTTATTCACCTAAGCCCCAAGAGCATAATCTCCAGAATTTGACACGCCTTTGTACGCCCGTGCGCCGCACAGCCGCTGCTCACAGAACCGAGCAGCCGCCGCCCGGCCGTTACATAAGGGCTGGCCCTGCCGAGGGCGCGGCACCGATCCGTCTGAAGCTGCGGCCCAGAGCTGCTGCGCTCAGCCGCTCGGGGATTTGGGCGCCTTGCTGCCAGCTGGGGGCTCGGAGCGCTACGGCTGCCCTAAGGCCGCGTGCCGAGCCCTCACAGCGCACCGCCCCGGCCCCTGGCAGCCCTACAGCCGGGCTGCGCCGCGCGGCACCACGCAGACGGGTTGAAACCAGGCCAGCCGGGTTAAAAACGAACCACGGAACTCAGCAGAGCCCCACACGGCTGCTCCGGGCCTGCGCTGATTTATAACGGGGCGAGCCTCCGCCTGCCCCGGGAGCCGCTCGCAAGCACCGCAGCGCTGCGTGCAGCCCCAGCCCGGCAGGGAGGGAATCGCAGAGGGGAAGGAGCCGGGGCGGGGCCGGGCTCCTGCTATAAAGGCGGGGCGGCAGCGGTCGCCTCACTCTGTGTGCCCGCCGTTCCGTGTCTGCTCTCTTCCCACCTGGCCGCTGGCATGCCGCTGTCCGCAGACCCCCATTTCAAGAAGCTGCTCGAGTGGCACAAGGCGAACGCCTCCAAGCTCGTCCTGCGGCAGCTGTTCGAGAGCGACAAGGACCGCTTCCATAAGTTCAGGTGAGGCTACGCAGTCCCTGCCCGCAGTCCCTGCCCGCCCTCCCTGCAGCCGAGCGGCGCGATCCGCCGCGGGTCCTTCCGCGTGCGAGGTCCGAGGCCGCGTAGGGCTCCCGCCCTGCAGAGCGCTCCGGTGGGCGGGGGGAGCTGGCTGTAAACGGAGGAGATGCGGCCCCCTTTTCCCCCGAGGTCTGACGGGGCCGCGAGGAGCCGCGGCACGCGCGGAGGGCCGAGCTGGAGGTAGCTGCCCGTCTCGCCGGGGCTCCGGAGGCGGCGTGGAGGCGGCCGCCGCCGGCCGAGCCGAGTGCTCGGAGGCCGCTCGCGGGCCGGGCACGCGCTCCTGGGCCTGCAGCGCCCCCCGGCCGGGCTGCGGCGGATGGCGCGGGGCGGGGGGGCTCCTCCGGCAGCCCCGAGCGCGTTGGGCGCGCGTGCTCGTCCTTGACTCATCCTTGCGGCGCGGTACGTGCCGGGCAGCACAGCGCCGGCTGCACGGCGGCGTTGTGGGGCGGCCATCTCGCGGCCGCGTGCTTAGTCATGATAAGCCCCGCGATAAGATGACTGCGGTGATGGCCGGAGCCGCTTCTTTGCCCCCGGCTGCCGAGGTTAGGGCAGAGCCGGCCCCCGCCCCCAAGCGGCCCTGCTTGCTTCAACTCCTGCAACCCGCGTAGTAGCCAGCACCTTGCAACGCTTTTTTTTTTTTTTTTTTTTTTTTTTTTCCTAAAGGAAGTGAGACGTGGAAGCAGTGAGAGCCTTTGGTTTCCTCAGCCTGTAAAATGGTAGTGCTGTTTCAAGTGCCCTCCTGGGCTGTAGCAGTCAGACGGGTCTGTGTGTGGAGGAGCATTGCTGATGCTCAGTTCCACGTAAGCCTGGGCAATGCAGGCACAGCAAGCTTCTGTTCTTAAATGCGCAGATAGGACTTCCTTGTTGCACGTGTCAATGCTTCTTTCAGCATCCCAGGTCAAGTGACTTCTTTCCCCTTGAGCTTATCACGTGCTACTTAAACTGTAATGAAACACCACATGTAAAGGTCCACATAGCCATTTTGCAGGGATGGAAAAGGTGTGCCAAGTTTTTGGACCGCTGATTTTATCTGGCTCTTCTGACAGAACGTTGCTTAACTGTGAGAACGGTTTTACTAATCTTAGTTAAATCTTTTTTCAGTAGGAAATAATGTTCTGCTTGCGAGCTTTCCGTATCCCCCCAAATGTTCCAAGAGACTGACTCTCCTAATATCCATAGGATAATTCCTAATATCCATAGGACAAAAAAGAGCTGACTCAGACTGGCTGAGTAAATCCTAAGGTATAACTGAGGTGCTGCTTACAACACTGAAGTTCAGTCTTATTAGCTGTTGCCTCACTAAGCTACTTTAACCATAAAATCTGGTATTTGTTTCAAGTAATCTGTATTGAATTTCTTGTGATTATGTTGTAGACTTCAGATGTTATGCTGCGACTGTGTATCATTAACTGGAAGTTACCAGACGAGTGATGCTTTAAGCACACAGACGCTCATTTGCAGCTCCATACTGGAAGCAGTCAGTGTGTGTCCCCCAGAATGTGGTTATCCGACTTGTATTTTTCTTATGAAATGCTATTAATGAAGGCCACCTGTCTCTCATATATCTCTAAATTTGTGTTTGTTTAATCAAACTGTAATGAGAAGAAACAGTTGTGGTATTCTGAGATTGTTTTATTTCACTTCATGGATTTGGTCCCATTTTGTGATAAATCCACGCACTGTGCACTGCTAGGAGAACTTCATGGGAGCAAATAAAAGTGCTGAACAGACAGCCAGGTTTAGTTTGGCAGATCAGCTTGCACACTTGTCACTGATCCCTGCTCTGCTGCCATCCTGCAGATCTGACTCATGGCTCGCATCTGCTCAGAGCTGGGCCCAGAAGGCTTCCCAAAGGCCCTCTGTAATTAGCACCTCTTCCCCCATGAGCTTCTTTATGAAGGCAGTCAGCTCTTCTGAGAGTGAGCATAAAATAATTGACTTTCTTCTGAGGAAAAAAGAAAATTATACCCAGTTAAAAGTGCTTATTGGTGTTTGTGTTGTAAGAACTTTAGAATAACACCAATTTTCAGTTTGAGCACCTCACTTCAGGGACTCCATAGCTATTAAGTGCTACTATAGGAACCTAACGCTCACTGGCTGTGTCCCATGCAGTACAGACCCTTTCTTCCTTCTGTCTTGTCTCCACTTGTGAAAACTTGCACGTCCTCTTCCTGATACAGCATGGTCAGACCTGTAAAGTAAACCTTGGGCTTTGTGTGCTGCCCAGATGTAAGGTCTGTAGCAATGGTCAGCCTTCCACTTTCTAGTGATAGGCTGTGTGACTTAGGTGTGGATGTGGCTTACATGACAAGTGGCGTTCCACCCAGGTAGTGCTCTCAACAGATGCTGCATTGCAGAATGGATAGTGTAGCAGAATGTAGCTGAGCTGAAAGGTTTTGTGCTTCCGTTTGAAGGGGTGGAACTGTTGGTTCCAGAATGCAGGGTGAGATTAGGGTGTGTGCATGGGAGGTGGGGAGTTAGACCTGCTGTGTTCACTGGTAGCCATTGCTACTGCTTCTTGCATAATGTCTTGGGATGCCATCTGGCTGCAGTTTCTTCCAGTATTTTTCTTTAAGTTACTGAAAGCAGCAAGGTGTCCAGGCCTTGCTGATTATTGTTATTACAAATTCCATCCATTCCAGTCTTCTTGTCCAGATTGTTGCCTGCTCAATTGTATCTTTTTGGAATGACGACTGTGCTGTGTGTTGTCTTGTGAAGTTCCTAGCATAGGTAGCACTAAAATAACAGTGAATGTTATGGGGCCTCAATATTGAGAAAGAAAAAGCAGGGCAGAAATGCCATCAGTTTAGATATGTGCCATTTCCTATGGTCAAGCGTGTGGAGCAGAAGTGGGAGTAACTTAGGAGCTTTTGTCTAAAGCCCTCCAAATAACTTATATGTGTGAGTTCAGAGTGTGTTTATTCATTAGGTTGTTAATTAGTGCAGAGAAATTGGTAGAAAATAGTAAAGGACAATAGGGGAGCTGTATAGATTCTCATTTAGATATGAGGTTAGTGAACATGAAAGGGCTTGGTTGACTTTAACAGACTACTGTCTTAATGTTTTAGCTCAGATGTAAAGCTCACGTGTTTGTCTTCTGAAATGCTTGTGTATACTAAGGGTTGGTAAAATCGTATCGAGAATTCACTGAGGCTGTGAGCAAAATAAGGCTGTTCATTGCACAAACAAGATATAATTCTGCATTGTGCTTGGCAGGTAATTTCTCTCTGAGTTGTTTAGATATGTAACTTTTCCTACTACTGTAGGAGAAAGTACGTCTGGATTTGTTGAAATGACCTGTATGTAACTGAAAGCAGTTTGGTTTTCTTAGCAGCAGCATATTGTGATAAGCTTTTTTACCTATTGTGTTTAGGAAAGAACCTAATTGCTGGAGAAAGCTCGTGGCTTGGTGAAACAGAATGTGATTATGCAGCTATGCATTAAATAAACTTCATGGTGTTTGTGTTTTTACAGACAGAAATGGACACAATAACTTAGCTTGTTTGAAACAGCCATCTTCAGTTTAAATGATGTACTCTCTGGTAGATCATCTTACAGAACTTGTGGGGCCAGTTTGTTTCTCAGGTCCTCTTTACTAACTTAGACCAACTAGAGTTCAAGTTGCTGAACTTGTAGAGTTGTCATTGTCTTGCTGAAAATCCTTCATGAATGTGCAATTAACTGAAGTGTTTGTTTTGATAGCCTGACTCTGAATACTGATCATGGGGATATCTTACTGGATTACTCGAAGAACCTGGTTACAGAAGAAGTGATGAAAATGCTGATTGAACTGGTAAATAAAACTCTTTTGTTAATTCGGTGCCCTAAGAAAGTTAATTACCTGTGACTGACTACTCTAGCGTTGTTTATACATATTTAGCTCTGAATTTGATTCCATGTTCAAGATCATTAGTTAGTAGGTCTTAATAGGCATTGTTGGAAGTCTTGCATTATCCTTTGGCTACATGGAGTTAGGCCATTTTTCAGTGCCCAGATCTCTCTTGAGCTCACTGAAAAAACCTGTTCTCTGTAGCAGACTGGTTGGTGTCTCATAATGTTACTGAAGTCTGCAGTAAAATAAGGGATTAATATGAAGCTGTAAGAAAAGCTGATGACTTGTAGACCTGAAACTGAAATATTGTTTCATACGTCATGTAGTTGTAGTTTTGATATTCCTTTGCAGTTGGAGGTATTTTAAGAAGTTTTTGTCTTTAACTTCAGCTTGCTGTTCATAATTACCACCCTTCCTTAACTATTGCTTCAGTCACACCTAGTGTGATACAGTTCTGAAACAGCACTTCTGTTGCTGTTTTAATTGTTCTTTATAAATACTGTTAAAAACTGTCATAAATGGATCCTGTAGCAGTCTGAGATGAAACCCAGTAAGTCTACTCACTACATTTTTGTCTCTTGTGCATGTTGCTATATATCCTGTTAAGGAAATAAATAGCGTGCAAAAAAATACTTGCTTTAAATGAGAGAGTCTGTTTTTAAAGTAGCGCACAGTGAGTCCTTCATCTAACAATTTCTCTTTGGCTGTCTTGTGGTAAAAGCTTGCCCTCCTTTCTGTTAGCTGGACCTTTGCAGTACGAGTTGACTTCTTGCTATTTTTAAGAGGAATCTATTTTTACATTACTCAGGCAAAGTCAAGGGGTGTGGAAAGTGCCAGAGAACGAATGTTCAGCGGAGAGAAGATCAACTTTACTGAGGTAAGGCTATTTCTGTCCATAGTTCTTTTCCCCCTCAGTTGTGTGTGTGTGTGTGTGTAATTGTGAATGTTCATGCATCTTTGTAAGAGATGAGTCTTTGAAAAACTTAGTGTAATTACTACTTTGAAATACTGAAAGTGTTTGTAATGTTTGTTCATTAGTTACATGAGAAATTTCAACAGCTCTGACAAAGACAGAAGAAAATGTGAATAAGGTTGTGTAAGGCTCTCTGCTCTGGGTTGCTGAAGCTGCTTAATTTTGGGTACTTCTGCTAGTAGAGACTATTAACTGTCTTGAAAAATTAGCCACCTCTTTCAAGAAGACTGGTTATATTCCTGTCTGTAGGTCTGAGAGTTATAATGTTTAAATCTTCACTAGAATATGCAGAGGATAAAACTGTACCTCTTTTTCCCTAAAACTAAAAGTAGGATGGAATCAATAATATAGAATTATGAATTTGCCTGCCTTAAAGTATGTTTGAGGCAATCTTGCAGAACTAAGTATTTCTTTTGGCTTAGTTGGCTGAATTTTAGGGTTAGAGTTATTCTTCACTTTTTACCAGAAAGTACATTTGGTGGTTGAAGACTTTTCAGAAGGATGTACTTTCCCCAGTAGCACTTGAAACCAAATGCATCATACAGTGTAATGGTGTGTTCATCTGCTACTTCTGCTAGTTCAGTGCTGTCGGAATGTGGTGACTTGATTTAACAGTAAACTACATGTTGACTTTGGTCTTCTCAATTTTCAGGCTACTTCTCATTTCTGGTCAGAATTTGACTTGGAATTAAATTTGGTGTAAATCAGTTTCTATTAATGTAGAACAGCAAATTGATTTAGTTATGGAATATGAACATGTAGACATCGTGAAATGTTGATGAGGCCTTAAACAGATTGCTGTCAAATAGCTTGATGGAATAAACCTAGAGCAGCCAGACAGAAGGGTGCTGCTTAGTGTCGAGAACTGACTTATCCACTACTCTTATTCTGATTTAGAGCATTCTTTAGATATTTATCGTTAAGTATTTAAGACATGTCTGTATTTGGTGCTGCAGGCATTGACTGCTTGGTTGGTCCTTATGTGGAAATTTTTTATAGCGTGCTCAAGCATGATATTGCCAGGTGTTTGTCCTGATGAGTTAGAACTTGTAGCCTGGTATGCTGCAAAGACAGTGCATTACAAGGTAGCACATATCTGACCACTGCTTATGAGGGCATTCTTTACTGCCTACCAAAATTTAGGACATATTTTTGTGTAACAGTAGTTTGAATGCCAGTACTTGTCTTGATGAAGAAAAATCTGTTAAACCAGATAATGACAATATTCACCAGTAGTGCCATTCCATGGCCAAGAGTTTAAAAACAAACAAACAAAAAAAACCTCAAGCCTGTTTGCTCCAGATTTAAGCACATCTTCATTATTAACAACTCAAACCATGGACTCTATTTTTTTTTTTTTAATGAGTATTTTGTATTTAAATGATAGCTTGGTATATTGTTGGTGTAGTTCTTTGTCTCTCAGTGCCTCTCATTGTAATGAGGAACAATGAAACAGGAGACAAATTATTTAATTCATTCAGTAGTATTGACTACAGCTCCTTTGCTCTAGATTAAAACCATAAGCTACTGACAGGCAAGTTGGAGGTCAGATTTCAGTGTTTAGACTTGTGGCAGCATGCATGTTGCTGTGCTAATTCTCTGCTAATAGGAGAATTTTTTCCCCATAGATACCAACTGCTGTGTATCTGGTGTGCAGGATATTCAAGGAACCTTTAATTGTGGCCAGTGGATATAATATTGTGGTTACTGTATCTCAGCATCTGATGAAAAATATTTGTCTCTGGATAACTGAGAAAATACCAAAGAAATGAACTGTTTTATTTTATTAATGTCCTTATTAATAGAAAAACTTTTGTAGGTCTGAAAAAAGTGTGTTACTGAGGACTTGAATATTGCTGAATTCTGAGCCTCAAATACTCAATGCTTTGTAAGGGACCTTGAGTGCTCTCGTTAAAGTAGTTAAAATAACCTATTTGTTTACTTGGTGAGATTGTGAGCCTTCTGCACTGATTCTGTGAAGTGAGGGTGATTAGGTAGCTGGTGGTGTGTGTATATGTACTGTAATGCTATAATGGGATAGCAAGGTCTTTGATGACAGCAGATGAGAACGTGCCCAAATGCAGCAGCCACGGAAATGAGGGAAAAGAGCTGCTTACCTCAGGTATGCAGGCATCTCCAGCAAGAATGCCCTCACCTCCACTGCCAACCCTTAAATGAGGGCTGGGAAGGGCTGCAGCCTGGCTCCACCCCTTCTGGTCACTCAGGTGCACTGCATGCACTGAGCTCCCCTGGGTTGGCCCTGCCTTCCCACCAGGTGCTCAGTCACTGCTTCAGGCTGTGACTCAGCATTTCCACTACACATGCACACAAAGGACTGCTGCCAATTGCAGTTAATCTGAAGAGCTTTTGATGGTGTTTAAGATTCTACTGCCTTCTGGATTGGAAGCTTTGGAGTTACTTCTGACTTGTACCTTCTCTTTTCCTCTTGTTTCAGAACCGAGCTGTGCTTCATATTGCTCTGAGAAATCGTTCCAATACCCCGATACTTGTAGATGGGAAGGATGTTGTTCCAGAAGTAAACAAAGTGTTGGACAAAATGAAACACTTCTGCCAGGTATCGAGTAGCACCGTAACGCACCTTTCATATACTATAATCAGTCAGGCTTCCTTATATGCATGTTGTCAAGTGTTGATTGTAGGCTGATTCGCAGTCTGTTCCCTGCTTTATGCAGGTTTCTAACAGAACTGTAACTCCACATTCAAACCAGTAATAAGAATGACTTGCTTTGCTGAAATCATCAGTCAGAATATCACTTCCAATGCAGATTTAAAATAAATCTTATTAAACAGCATCTATGGGAAGATGAACAAAGAT
This sequence comes from Lagopus leucura, assembly GCF_019238085.1. Taxonomy (NCBI): domain Eukaryota; kingdom Metazoa; phylum Chordata; class Aves; order Galliformes; family Phasianidae; genus Lagopus; species Lagopus leucura. Next base: position 6,669,269 of record NW_024962271.1, on the reverse strand, counting down.
CCTTGTTTCAGTTGACTCACTTAGGCAGATGGAATTTAAAAACCATGGCAACACCATTTACAGGCTATGTGATGGTGCTTACTAAAAATGGTTCTGTATTTGCAGGAAGTAAAACAAAGCTTTTGCTTAAAAACATCTGCAGAGAAGGAGATCAAGTATCAGCATGATCAACAGCTTAAATTGTAGAAACAGTGCTTTAGAATGGGGGAGTTTACGTAGAAGTGCACATGATACTGGAAAGATACCTTTAGGGATTAGAGTAGCATTTCATGTATGGATGGTGCGTAATGGACAGAAGCCAGTGCAGTATTTTGATACTGTTTAATGATTTTATTTTTTTCTTGTTGGGATTCAATAGCTATTAAGAGTCAGCAAGAACAGAGAACTCTATATGCTTCAAAGCTAAACTCCAGAAGTTTCAGTGCAAAATATACATAAATATGCAGTAGAGAAGTCTTTCAAATGCTCAGTTTGCCCATAAGTGCTACCTCTAAGGCTTTATTACAAAGTTTTCCACTTTAATTAGAAGTGATTTTGCTAATTAAGGACACCTGAAATAAAAAACTTGAGTCAAACATCTCATGCAAATAATTCAGTACCTAAGATTTTTTTCATTTTTAGCTTGATTTATTTTGCTTTTATACTCATTTGTTGTAAATGCTGTAATAATTCACATTCAGGAAGGCAGGATTTAATTTTGCAGTTTGTTATACATGTGTGTTAAAATTCTAATTGCTAGCTAGGTGCTTAGTTAACATTTACTTCAAAGAAGTTAGTATAAAACTGAGTTGTCTTAGGAGATCCTCTACAATAGTGCTTGAAAACAGCCTGCTTCCAGTGTTAGAATTGTTGACTTCAACATATAGATAAATAAATAAATAAAGTACTTACTGTGTTCATTTCCCCCCCACGTTAGAAAGTCCGTAGTGGTGAATGGAAAGGCTACACTGGAAAAGCTATAACTGATGTGGTCAATATTGGGATTGGTGGCTCTGACTTGGTAAGCTCCTGACTTACATATATCTTTCCCGTCTTTTTTGTATGTGCATATGTACAATAATGACAGCCTAACTGCTACTTCTCTCCAGGGACCTCTGATGGTAACTGAAGCCTTGAAACCATATTCCAAGGGAGGTCCACATGTTTGGTTTGTATCTAACATTGATGGTACTCATATAGCCAAAACCCTGGCTGTGCTCCATCCAGAAACCACGCTCTTCATCATTGCATCAAAGGTACGTCTAAGAACATCACTGGTATGACTTTTTCAGGTGATGAAGGATTCAGTCAAAACAGCTTCTTCCACAGGAAGGTCTCAATTAGGTATCTGTAAAGTGAACTATTTCTAAAAAAGCCTGTTCTTATTCTTCCTAAACTTGGAATTGAAGTTCATACTGCTACTGAAATATTCAGGGGTACAGTAGTCAAGCACTGGAAGTGATTCAACCAGCCTACACAAGTAATGCATGAGCAACTTCCTGTTGTCCTGAGTGTTTCTCAGTCAACACAAATTGAAGTTATATTCTCAAAAGCTTGCTTTTCTATACCTTGCTGTAGGTTGGGGTGCGTCATCTCACATAGAACTCAAGATTTTGTCACATTCCATAATTCTGCTTGTGGTCTTTCACATTGCTTATTACAAAGTACAGTGTTAATTGGTCATAGTGCTGTGTTCGGTTTTCTCACTGATTTTTCACATTAATGTAGTTTAGGAATCTTCATTCTGTTTTAGAAGATCTTTTACTACTACCTTAAGTAACATAAATGTTGGCTTCCTTGGGCACAATAAATACTAAGCTTCTTGCTTTATGAACAGGCAAAGACAGGCTGATGGTAGTGTTTAAGATGACATTTCATTTTTGAGTACAGATGTAATAACTGCCTTTTTAAGTCTCAGCTTACTAGTAAGCTTATTCTTAAATTTAATGCTTAATTGCTAGCTGCCATCATTGTTTACTTCCTATATTGCTTCCCTCTTATCTGAGGAAACTGAAGACAGAATTCTGTCATTCCGTCATGTTACGTAACTTGGGTTGTTTGATTTCTGAAGCACAGTAGGCCCTTCTTATTGTTGAGGACAGAATCTGCAATAAATTAATGTGTGTAATGCTGGCCATGCTCTACTCTGCTCATTATTTTATTTTGGCAATACTGTGGCAGAGCAACTTATGGAATAATAAGAAAACTTCACAAAGTAATGCTAATGGTCAGTTTTGAATAACTGAGTTCAGGCGTCATGGTTCAAAGCCTTAGAAGACTGCCAGATTAAGAGTAACACTTCAGTTTCTATTTGCTAAGCTGTACTTGGATAATTAAATATCTTTGGAAGAGGGTGAATGGGATTTTTTTTGTTTGCCATAACAGGCTTGTGTTTCATAATGAAGTATGTCTGGAGATAGATGAGGGTAGGTTGAACGTAGTGTTCACTCTTAAAGGAAGATTTTGATGGTTGAGTACATCAGAATGACTGTACATCTGCATGACTGAACTTCTTTGCACACTTCATGAAGCAGGAAAACGTTTAATCAGCAAAATACTTTTAGCAGAAATGAGTGCTGCTTCATGGAAGAGAAGGAATTAAAGATCAGGAGGACAGTCCAGATGGATTGTCCTGTTTTGAAGCTCGATCATTTCCTTTTTGAGTGATTAAAACTTCATATTTAGTGAAATACTGAAGTAGGAAACTTCAGTTTTCAGGTTTGTGAGCCACTTCTAGGGAGGGAAGGAAATGGGGAATAATAATTCCAATTCCAGCAAAATGATAAAGTGGTTTGATAAGCTTGCTTTTTTTTCCTGGAGTGTGGCAACAGCTGTCTATTATGAGCCTCTCTTCCAGATAACTACAGCAGGTTAATTCTGAATGATGTTTTAGCAACTTGAATTTGTTTCAATTTTAAGTATAAAATGTGTCTTCATTTTCTGATTCTCAGACCTTCACCACCCAAGAAACTATCACCAATGCAGTAACGGCCAAAGAGTGGTTCCTACAGGCTGCTAAGGATGTAAGTCTAATGCTTGGGTTACGTAACAGAACGCAACTGATTCCTGTTGTGCAGTTTTTCCCTACTCATTTTAAGTGTGCTTTGGAGCAGGGCCAATAACTGCCCAAATGTAAGCTGCATAGCTTAGCAAATGCTGTAGAGAATGTTGAAATGCATCATGGTTAGTGGCAAGCTGTCTGACTGAAGCGATAAAACAAGTTTTGTGTTGTCATTGTTTTTTTTTTTTTTCTCTCCCAAATTCTGCCTTTAAATAACATGATAGTATCTGCCTTAGAGCTGGTTAATGGTTTAGTGGTACCACTGGCATGGAATCAAAGAATATGGTGTCTGCCTGTCATTATCTTCCAATTGTTGACACGTTTTTCAAAGCTAGAAATGAAACTATGGTTGAAGTAGTATACAGAGATTCCATAGCAGGTGGCTGTGCTTTGAATAGAAACCTTGTATTAATTTAACTCCCTCCTGTTTCTGACCTTTAAAAGGAAGAAGCAAATACTGCTATACTGCTTGCTTAGGTAGTTAACAATCTTTAACATGTTCTAGTCAAAATAGCTGTACTTAGGTTGAAAACTGGGCTTTAAAGTTTCTCATTATAGAAGTTTGCCAGAACAGTCATTAAAAGACCAAAGTCTAAATCTCTAGCTTGAAGTTTATCAAAAGTTGCAGCTGTTCTTGATCCTTCCTCCCTGGGAGAGAGGGGTACAACAGTTGAAGTGTTCAGAAGTGGCTTTAGTGATGCAGCAGGCTGATTATGTACTTAGAAAAAATGGTATGCTACTCCAAGTAGCCTCTACTTCCAGTGAGAGAGATTCATGAGAACATTGTCAGAACACACTTTCTTTGGATGGGCATGCTGTCAAGTCTTACAGTGAATGTGAATAAGATGATTTCAAGTTGATAAATGCAAAAATAACTGATGATAGTAAACTATTTTTTCTTACATGTAAAATAGAAGCAAATAGGTTTTATAACAAGAAATGAAAATAAGTAGCATTCCAGATCTAATGGTCTTCATTTTCTATTAAGCCTTCAGCTGTGGCCAAGCACTTTGTTGCCTTGTCTACCAATGGTGTAAGTATAACAATCTTATTTAGACTTTCTTCTGTGTACCTTTAAAATAGTTTCCCTGTACAATCAAGTAAGGAAGCCTTTATTGATATTCAAGTAATGGTGTTTTAGTTAGACTTCCTGTTGAAATAATGCATTTATTCTACTGGAAATAATGGAACACTTCCAAAGTACTGAACTGCAGCACCACTGTAGATTACTTTTTCTTCTAGAGCTTTGTAAATCTGAAATGATAGATGCTTCCAGTATAAGAGCTTTCTGTTATTAAGAGGGGTACTTGTTACTTCTTAAGTATGTGTGCATGCAGTTTCTCTATAAACAAATGGTACTCTTAAACTCTTCAGATATTTGCTGAAGTAATGCAGGTAGCTTGTGTGAATGTTACGTGCAATGAGCATGACATGCACTGTCGTGGCATTGCATAGGGGGGAAAAAAAGGCTAAGTTGGAAAGAGATGCAGCAATTAGACTCTGGTAAGTGAGAGGTTGTTAAGTAATCGGGTGTGAAGTTCCTTTTTCCGCTCTAGGCACTTCAAATGTAGACAGTGCCAGTCCTAACTATATTGCTATTCTTCTCATGTAAGGAATGTATGTCTTAGCATTCAGAACTGCTGAATGGTGATAATGGTATTTGGAAATGTAAGTAGGCTTTATATTTGTGACGGAAGCGATGTAATTTTAAAATGCTGTAATTGGGCAATTGTGTATTTCATAGGCACCAAACTTGTGTTTCTTATTTGCTGGACATCAAAATTCTTAATGTTTTATTCTTCCCTACTTTTTTTTTTATTCTAGCCTAAAGTTAAAGAGTTTGGAATTGACACTGAGAACATGTTTGAGTTCTGGGATGTAAGTAGAAGTCTTAATATTGTTCAGTAGTTGGAATATCCATTACAATTAAAGTATCTATTAAATAAAGTTATTCTAAGAAAATCTTGACTAGATGTGACTGACCAAAAATGAAACAAAAAAAGAAATCCCCCCCCCCAAATAGTACTTGTATTCTTAGCACTGAAACGTGAAAAGTCATGACTGAAACAAACTAAGAGTGTGCCTAACAAGTAGAACAGTCTTGTCTTTGGCAACAGGATTTTAACAGAATAGTTTAGAGATCTGGAGAGGAGCCTTCTATGTTCTTGGCTGACTAATCATCTGCTGGGTAATAGGAGATAGAAGTATTACCTTATTCCTAGTTATTATAAGCTGTGACATTTGACTGTTGGGGTCTACTGTATATAATCTACGCCTGTAAAGGTCAAACATTACAAACAGGAGTCTAACTTTGATATTTTATAGGACATGCATATTTTAAGTATAGTGCATCTAGCCTTGACCCTTCTGCTTCAGATCAGTTTGGTTTGTCTGATTGACTGTGCTTGACAAACTAAATCTTACAGCTGCAGTTTAGAACTTACCTACAGTGTTACCTTTCCCTAGGTAATGTCAAAACCTTGCTGAAGCAGATTGTACTTATAGAGCATGAGTACTAGGAAAACATTTAAAGCTTGTATTTCAAAGTGAGCTGCAGACATTCTGAAGGGAACTGCTTCAGCAGGAATCATGTAAATCATAGCCTCTGGACTAGTTAGAAAACTTTACATCCTCAAAGAAATGCATACTTAAATATTGGTTAGAGGGCTGCTGTAAGGTCCCCTTGACTATGCTATAGGGTGTATACTGGATTATCAACAAAAACTATGTTTTGCTGAAAGTGGTTAAACATGCTGCTATTTTGTAGTAATTTGAACAAGTTTGAATTTCAAACCCTTGTGCTTCTCCTGCATAAACCACTCTTTTGTTTTCAGTGGGTTGGTGGTCGCTATTCTCTGTGGTCAGCCATTGGTCTCTCCATAGCCCTTCATATTGGTAGGTATTCATGTGATTAACAAGAATCTATTTGGGGATTATACTTGTAGAATAACTGAACTGTACTGGATTGTGAATTAAATTTGGGACAGACAGTTTTACCCAACCTCCTCTGTAAGTAGGTGAATGTTTGTGCTGAAACAAATAAATGCAAAGGAAATGACATTTCATAGTACTTCTGACATCTTGGAAATTGCTCCTATGTAGGTAGAAATTGTCAGATTATCTCTTTAGTTGCCTGTGTAGCCAAAAGTGCTTGGCTTTTGTAAAGCCACGTCAGCCTTGAAAACTAAATCTTGTAGCTGATTTGTCTCAACTATTTAAGAATAGAGTATCAAGTTTGTGACAGTATATACACTTCAGTGCACCAAAAAAGGTTGAAATTCGGCATGAAAGCTGTGTGTAGAGTGGAAACTGTTCTTTCTCCCATCACATACTTCCTGCACCACTACTTTCTCTTAAAAACAGCATTCATGTACCACTAGACTCCATAGTCTATCTGCAGTTGGTTGTGAAGCAAACATAGATAGCCTTGTAAATTGATCCTCACCTATCTTAGTGCTCTGAGGCACCATTGGTGTCTGATGCGTATCTCACATGCAGGTGGTGAGTACAGAGTGTGTGAAAGAGCTCTGGGAAGTGCTTTTTCTTGATGAACAGGCTGTTGTACATTCCTGTCTCTTCCTTCATCATTCCTTTCCAATAATTATTCTGCGACTGTAAAGTTATTAGTGAAAGCTAGAATTTCCTTAGAATGACATCAAAAGAAAAAAAACTGGTTGTGGAATTCTTGGAATGGTGTTAACAGGAGTTGTCATATGTGGGAAAAGCATACTTGAACAGCAAAATAAGCGTCAGGCACCTACTGTTTTGTCTGCAATAAATTGTTCATCTCTACTGTCAGACAGATACAGTGCTGACTGCTGATGTGCCAGTCTGTCTGTGCTGCTTGATCTTGCATCCTTCATCTGCCAGAGCTGCCCCCTGACCATAGCTAGAGCTCCTGCTTTGATTGTCAAACACTTCACCACAATCTCAGGGTTTTTTTTTTTTTTTCCATATGACAGTCAGTGTTTCTGGCTTCCTGTGAGAAAGAATGTTAGTAAAATATTCATTAGAGAAAATATGTAGTTGTTAAATCCCTGATCTATATAGCAAACAATCAAATGTTTGGTTTCTTAAGAGAACAAGGAAGGAAGAACCATCCTCTTCAAAATCTTTTTAAAAAGGCCTTACTGCAGGTGTGCATCTGCAGACTCAGTGCAGAAATTCCTGTTTTATTGGCCTATTTTACTTTGGACAAGCTTTTCTTCTGTAGCAATAACTGGGGAAACTGGAAACAGTAGCCTTGACTAATCCATGTCAACTGCCTTTGTTTTCCTTCCAGTTACCCATTCTGTCTGAATGGAGTTGAGATGAAGTTTGTAAAGCATGCTTCCTGGAGTTGGTCTTGCGCTGAGATCCATGCCTTAATCATAACTAATAAGTCTGGGGCACGGATTTCAGAAGTCAGAGTATAACATTAAACTCAGTTAGTGGTTGGGAGCTTTTCTGTGTACAAAACAATCTCAGGCCGTTCCGGGCTTGTCTCTGCCAGAAAGATGACGTTTAAGCTGTAAGTTCACACTGACTCTTTTTTCAATCGTTAGGTTTTGACAACTTTGAGAGCCTGCTTGCTGGAGGCCATTGGATGGTGAGTTTGGGCTGCCTATTTCAAATTTGTTTCTTAGCACAGTAACTAGAAACTGCCTGCCTTTCAAAGTTCATCTTCCTGTACTCTCACAGTGCTTGTAAAATGATGCTGCTTTGGGAGCTCTCTGGATCAAAACAGCAGTTAAACAAACCAAAATGCTTAAAGATTTGTGAGGTATGACAATTGCTGTAAGAAAAATGTTGGTTTTTTTTGCCTCTTTGTTTAATAGGATAAACACTTCCATACTGCTCCACTGGAGAAGAATGTGCCTGTTCTCTTGGCCATGCTGGGGGTGTGGTATATAAATTGCTACGGATGTGAAACCCATGCGCTTCTGCCCTATGACCAATATATGCACCGCTTTGCTGCCTACTTTCAGCAGGTAAGATTCAACTGGAGCAGAAGATTTCAAAAAGCAAGGGTAAAGAATAAAGATATGTTTCTGACTTGGTTCTAGAACAAGAATGTATGTCTCAAGGTTAAAATTATAACTACACAAATTCATGTAGTCAGGGATGTAAAGTTGTGTGAAGATAGCTAAAATCCAATTTGTTCAAATAATTTAGATATTTTTTTCCATAGATGTCAGTTAAGTTTGTCTGCACATAAGCTGTTATGTATGCTTATGATATTTCTATAAATGAGCAGCACTTAAAGTATGTATGAAAGCTTGTACAGATAGTGTATGCTTCTGTGAGAGAGATAATAGTACTCTTCCCTTTTAGGGTGACATGGAATCTAATGGCAAATACATTACCAAGAAAGGATCTCGTGTGGACTACAGTACTGGTCCTATTGTGTGGGGAGAGCCTGGCACCAATGGGCAGCATGCATTTTACCAACTCATTCATCAAGGTAAAACAGAACATTCACTACTTTGTTTTGGAATTAATTCTGGCTACAAAGCTGTAAGAGTCTTCAGAATTGACACTAGTTTAGAAGCTAGGCTTGGGCTTCTGTTTAGGCTTGTGTGACAATACTATTCTGCCCTTAATTAGTGGTTTAGAAGGCCATAACATGTAGGTCTTTTTCCTAGAATGCAGAGAGGCAACTAAAACTGAAGCTATTAAGCTGTATTGTCATTTCCCCCTAATAAGTGACCTAGAAAATCTTTGAAGTGGCCGAGTCTACCAATAACTCAACATGAAGTGAGAAATTAGTGTTTTAAACTTCTAATGCAGGGCTCTTAACATGGCTTTTCTCATAGGAACACGCATGATTCCCTGTGACTTCATGATCCCAGTTCAGACTCAGCATCCAATCAGAAATGGCTTGCATCACAAGGTAATTAAATCTTTATCAGAATACTCGTCTTTCTTGTCGCTGAAGGCATTGAAGCTTATCCAGTATTGCAGTGCACCAGATTTCTAAATGTCCCTTTGAAAGCCATACATGCAGGCTCCGTGAATATTTGCAACAGATTTGAAAAAAATCCTGAATTATAGTTACTTGTTTAGAGGCATTCTTGTTCTTTAAGAACAGTGGTCTCATTATTGAGGCAGATCAACAGTGTGGCCTGTGGAGACTGGGAGGAGATGATAAACTAGGCTTGTGGAGATAAGCTACCTTGTAGGAATTTGAAGGAGTGTAACTCTTTGCAGAGTAGGAAGAAGCATATTATCAGAGCTGGTGAAAGTTTCCTCAGAGATGCTGTAGCAGTTCTTTCTACCAGCACGCTTAGGGTTGTAACCTCCCATGCAGATATTTAAAACCTGTTTTAGTTGTCCAGTAAGGGATTTTCAAGGAATGGTATTGAACTATTTGTTTCATATGTGGAAGCAAGTGTTCCGGTTTATCACTTGCTGCATAATTCAGAAAAAGCATGTCTTGTCAGCTGAACTTAGTATTATGATGATTTCAGGTTAAAAATATTTGGGTTCTGTACCAGCAACTTTCTTCAGTTGTAATACAAACTATGCTACTTACAAGATGGATCTGTGAAAGAGAAAATGTTTTCTTTTTCTTATAGATGCAATAAATGTTTATTTTCACTATAGCTGATAGGAAAAAGCTACCCATCAACTTGCAATTGAACATTAGGCAAGGAATAATAACCTTCTGTTGTATTGGTGTACTGTGAGAGTTATCCTTCACAGAGTAAAAACGTAATAGTTGTCCAATTTTGCTTTTCCACGAAGCATAGTCATTCTGAAAGGGATATACAAAATGCAACTTCCTTTGCTCGTGCTAGGATGTTCACTGTCTATTCCAACAGGAACAGGATTTCTCACAGCAACCCTGGGTGATTTTGAATGCATGCACTGTTGAAGTAGTAATCAGTAGCACTGATGTAAAAAGCAGTGGCAGGTGTAATACACAAAATAGCACACTTCACTGTTAAGTTTACTGTAGTGTTAAAAATATAACATGTCACTGGAGTATGTCTGTCTGGATTCAGGCACTGAGAATCACTTTTCTATCTAAGGAAATAATAGCTTGAGTTCATGTATTTATCTCTACCTCCTAGATCCTTTTGGCCAACTTCCTTGCCCAGACTGAGGCCTTGATGAAAGGAAAGACTGCTGATGAAGCTCGTAAGGAGCTGCAAGCAGCTGGACTGAGTGGAGATGCTCTGGAGAAGCTTCTTCCCCATAAGGTAAGCAGGCTCTGTCATTTTTTCAGTTTCCTTCTGATTAGTAGTACTACTGTGGTGAGGGATTTGTGGTGTTAAGCTGCATGATGGAGCTTGGTAAGGGGGGGCCATGCCCTCAGGTGGCTATGAAGTGCTACTGTCTTGACAGCAGTGAAAGTGGTACTGAAGGTTGTCAGGTGTAGTGGAGCAGTTTGTAAATGGCACTACCATTAAACATAAAAGACTTCCAGTCATTGAGGCATCTTGGAGGAAAAAAAGCTATCTCTTCAGTGTCCCAGGTTTGTATTTTGCTACTTTCCAGAGCTGTAGTGGTAGTAGCAGTGCTTGGAGATATCATTTTGCCATTGCTTTTAATAAGCAATGGAGAAAGTGCAGAGTATGAAGTATTGAAGAGGCAGCCTTTAAAGCTTTCTGGACTCTGTGATTCTGTATTTGCTGCTAATACAAATAATTTTATGTGGGCTGTAGGGAAAATGTGGAACTTGCATTAGAAACTCATTGCAATGCACTGTACTGTAATGTACTTCTTGTTTTTGAAAGGTCTTTGAGGGAAATCGCCCAACCAATTCCATCATGTTTACAAAACTCAACCCATTCACCTTGGGAGCAATCATTGGTAAGTAAATGGATCTTAAGACTGAAAATGCTCTTTAAGACTTCATGATAAGGTTATTGATCAAGTGTTGTTTTTTTCTTTATAGCCATGTATGAGCACAAGATATTTGTTCAGGGGGTTGTCTGGGATATTAACAGCTATGATCAGTGGGGGTAAGTTCTCTTGATCTGTTTCTTGTATACTTACTAACAGTTGTACTCCCTAATGTGTCATGCCTTAAAGAAGATGATTTAAATATTCCACTATTTTTCATCAAATATAGGATTGAACAGTTTTAAATGTAAGCCATGTGTTTACTTTTTTCTTTTTTTAAGGAATAGATCACAGTGTACCCTTGTCCAGCTATGAGTACCCTAAGTACAACTTCAGTTTGGGGACTTTTGCTTTTTAGATTAAGTAACTAACCAACTAGGAATGCTAAAAAGATACAAGAAGATAGTCAAGCAGTCTGATGGAATCTAAATAGAGAAGGTGGGGAGGGCAAATGAAATATGCTGTAGAACCATTTCCTTTCTTGGAGCAGTTAGAAGATTCTTGTTTCTTAACTCATTGGGATAGTCCTCTGTGGTGTTGAATAAAGCTTTTAGTCCCAAAGCTCAGCTGTTTATTGTCTTAGTGTTACAAATGAGTGCTTTGAGTGATGTGTTGAAAACTGAACAGGAGCAAGGTGAACACCTTCTGCTTTGGAGCTGGCTGCATAGTTCAAATCAGTGAAGGGGAAAACAGCACAGAGACTGCAAAACAAAGCTTTCTCTCTATCTTGTAACTTGAGCTGTCTGTTCAGCTAGGCAGCTGTACTTGTGAGAACTTCAGCTGTTTGTGAATGGCACTTGGTTAAATCATTTGTGCAGTGACTCAAACACTGACTTTTTTTTGACTGCCATGCTGCTCTCTACTGGCACAACTTTTAACATGCTTTATATGTTATCACAATTGTTTTTCCTCTCTATTCTCCTGTTTTTATAAATGCAGAGTTGAGCTTGGAAAACAGCTTGCCAAGAAAATTGAGCCCGAGTTGGAGTCAGATGCTGCAGTGACATCTCATGATAGCTCAACAAACGGGCTCATCAGTTTCATCAAAAAACACAGAGCCTGAAATGAAAGTTCCTGAGGACATCGACAATCTAACCACCGAATACTCAAGTCTGTTGTAGTTGTGCTTTTTAGCCACTTTTAACAAAAATAGCACTTTACTGATGTAGCTTCTTCACTTGTTGCAGTTGACCTCGTTGCGTCAAGTGTTATAAATGAAAACTAGTTTTGTGAAACCCAGAGATTCTATAGGTGCTTTCTATTTTTGTGGTTGTCAATCTGTAAAGTGCAGTTGGTACGTTCCTCACTTCTTATCCGTCAGCTTCCTTAAAGATGATCACAATGATATTAGAAAATAAAAGATGTGATGGATGAGTAGAAGTTCTTCATTCTGTATCTTTAAATACTAGGTGCAGACCTAGTAATGCTTGCCTTACTGTGTGTAAGGTTCTCTTAAAGCCATGTACACTGACTTCTGTCTGGCATGTCATTGCCCTAGTCTGGGTCTGCTGTATGCTAGAAGTATGTTCAAAGAAGCAAGTAATCTACAGCTATAAACATGCAGTTTGTATGATATGCATTTGAGCAAGATGCACATTATTTTCAGTGCTGCTGTGCAAGGTTTACAAATGGTTGATGGTCTGTATTTGTGTTTCTTCAGAAGCTATGGAAGCTCTGCACAGATGGCTTTTTACTTCAGAAGGCAGGAAAGCTTCTGGAGTGATAGTGATACCTTTATTTTCCAAACTGTTTTCAAGAGCTTATGTGAAACTGAAGTCTGGCATTGTTTGCAGCTGTGTATTTTGATATCCTCCACAGGCAGCTCGTCTCACTCATCTCAGTCTTAAGTGGGCATCACTATTCTAACAGAATTGAATAGAGTGCAGTATCAGTATGTGTGAATAAGCTGCTCGTATCCTCTAATTCTCTACTGCTGTTACCCTTCGTGTTAGCAGAGGAGCATGCTGTGCCTGTTTTCTCCATAACACCTTTATTAAAAAGGTAAGACACAAGCATGGAAGAGAAAAATAAGATGGATTAACTGTGAGTCTCAGCAAATTTCCATGACAAATGCTATTGTTCAGAAAGTCTGAGCCCATACCTCTTAATGTGCATGTCTGCTGCTTATACATTAACTGACAGCACTGCCAGTTAATCACCATTGCCGCACCAGTAATCCCTTCATAGACCTTGGCAGCTATTGCATGGATATGAACTTCACTCTGTGTCTCTTTTGTGTGTGTGTGCTCTGGATTTGATACGAGCTTTACAAAGCGTTTTCTCCATGAAGCACTGTCACCACTCCCCACCCTTAGTAGGAGGTGGGATACTTTCCTAGCAAGCTGTACGACTTCTGTTCAGCTGTGAAAGAGCTCCCCTTGGTGGTAAGGGAGTGAACTGTGCTTGCTGTGGTCCAAGGGCTGAGGGGAAGGCTGTCGTTTTTGTTTGGGTGGTACTCTGCAAATTCCAAACTCCAGAAGCTTTTCTTGGAGAAGGAAGTGAAAGAAAGTTCTTGTTCTCTAACTCTGTAAAGAATGCATCTTGGGGAAGAGTATGTGTTGGTTTATCAGCCTGATTGCTGTTGTGAAACAAGCGCTCTTGCTAAAGGGAGGGCAGCAGCAGGTGCTGTTAGCTTGCAACCACAGAAACCATGCAGTACGACAGCAGTAAGATCACAATAATGGTTGTGTGTAATAAAACAATATTCAAGCAATGGTGCTGTCAGACCTTGTTTAGATTTCAGCCCCCACTACTCATGCTGGTAGCATTTCAAAATTGCTGCATAAAGAAGGAGGGGGGGAAAAAAGCAGTAGGACGCTGGTTGTCACCAGGTACCCAGCAAGCTGATGGACCGCCGCCCTTCCCGCGCGGCAGCTCGGCGCGTGCCGCAGCCCCGTGGCGCCACCTGGTGGCTCGCGCTCCTGTGAGGGCTGGGTGGAGATCGAGGGCTGGGAGCCCCGCGCATGCGTTCCTCAGAATCCTCGCTCGTTCCGGTGTCTTTTCCAACTTGCAAGAGCTCTCGGGGCTGCCCGAGCTGTGCTGTTTGCTACTTGGAGGTCACGTTAGTAAATCACAAAGCGCCATTCTGGAGGGGGTTCCCACCTGCGACTTGCCCGTGCATCAGCCTGTGTGCTGGAATTACTGCGACGGTCAGAGCAGAAAGTGTGGAGATGGCCGCTCCTGATGTTGCGAAATCCAGCCACAGGGAGAAAAGAGGGAACAAAGCCTTAGGGGAGGTTCTCCCTGCAGCCGGGTTGGGCGGGCTGCACTGTGGAGATAGGGTGCTCGTGAAGGTGACTGGCTGCCTGCTAAATGGGTGCAGGAGTCCATTTTGCAGCCTCCTGTTAATTGGTTTTCTTCTAAGTGCGTAGATGGTCAGCTTGAAGCCTCATCCAGAAAGGAGCAGCAGGTGCTGGAAGCACAGCCGCCCGAGGAGGCGACGCAGAGCACTGCTGTACCGTGTGCTGGGTGAGGGGGCAGCCTGGAGATGGGGTGCGATCTGCAGAATGGAGGCATCTAGCCATGAACAAAACCCAGCGAGCTGCTTGTAAATGATGCTCTAGTGATGAAAATGTCAAACTCACCAAGTTTGACCAGGAAACTGTAATGGATGTGGCTGAGCTCCCTGATGACATTCTGTTATCACCCTTTTGTCATCCTTTATACTGCAAGAGAGAATAAAAGCCAGCAGGTTCTGCTGAGTTACAGAATGCAGAAATAGCATTTGTTCTGGAGAGCATAGAATTCCAGTGAGATGGGAGCAAAGGAGAGCATTTTGCTGTATTTTGTGATGGAAGTAACTAAAGAGGAAGTAACATGTCTAAAGTAAGCAGAAGCTTATTGGTCCCTTGAGCTGTAACAAGATCTTCCGATCCTCAGCCTTGTGTGTGAGCCACAGGACACGTGCTTCTCTTGCAGGCCTTTAAGGAAACACAGCATGGGATGCTTCATTGGGTTACACAGGTAAGGCGATGATGTATGTGTACAAAAAAGCACTGAGTAAGCATGAAGGTGGTGGACTGAAATCTACTACCAAGAAGTCATAACAAGCTGTTCCAAGTCAAAACTGATCTGCAAATGTATTTTAAAAGTTCCTGAGAAGGAAATTACTCTGTTGGAGGGAAAACTTAAAAATTTCTAAAGGAAATGATAAATTCAACTTGTATTCCCACTGGAAATGCGCTTGTTATAGGCTGTGTGGGAACAAGATTAGAAGAGGAATATATTTGCATTATAATTTGATCTAAAAAGACTGTGTCTGGGAGCTATGATTACAGTGATGATACCTGCGGTTCCTTTGTTTAAAGAGAATTTAATTATAATTGATAAGCAATTTGCTTTTGTCCAATTTGGAAGGACGATCTGATGGATTGTTTTAATTTCCTAAGTATTCAGCAGTAAGTGCCAAGTTTCTGCAGGCTTAATGATCATAAACAAATTTAGCTTGGGCTGCTTGAAGAGTGGTAAGATGAGTAGAATTTCCCAGGACATGCAGAAAGCCTAAATTGAATCTGTTGCAGTTTTGGAAAAAGTAGATCGGCAGTGTCAGGTCTCAAGCAGGTGAGCTGTGATTCTGCATGGGTTGAACAAATGACAGGAAGATTTTTTTCATCATTTATATTGCCTGGAAGATCATGAAGATAAAGGTGCTTTTGCTCACGTTCTCTTAAAAGATCTCTAGTAATTCTTGCTGCTGTATTTTTGTTGTTGAAGTGGATTTCAGAGAGAAAACTTAGGTAGGCTCATGAAGAACATAGTAATGAAGTTTAGAGTGTTAAAATTTTACTGTCAGGCTTTCAGTACAATCGTGTCAACTCTGACGTAGATAGATGTGGCTTGCAGACTATGTTAAAAGCAGTATTTTAGGGACAGTGCAGCATGAAGAATGAAAAGCTCTTTGGATTCCAGACTTAAGTGTTAACTTGTATTATTTATAAAAATTCTGCGGAGAATGTCACTCTTCAGTTGCTGTCTCAGACTTGAATGCCAGTAACTATATTGCTGTCCTTTCTTTGAGAGGCATTTCAAGTTTTTGTTAGTTTTGCAGCACACTGAGATTGTCTAAATAGAGCAGATAAAAAGTAGTCATAGAACTATGTATTTCTGGAAGGTTGGTCATGTACAGATGACTTTATTAAACCCTCAGGTTTTTTTCTATGTTCTTTCACATCTTGGCTTTTCTGCCAGAAGAAAAATTGAAAATTCTGATGTTCTTATAGAGGAAAAAACAAATGAAAACAAAAATGTTGTTCCCAAACCTGCTGAATATAACTGCAATTTCATTCTGAGTCAACTTTCAAAAGTGTTTGTAGTCAGGTTGTCAGATTCAGAGTATCTGATGTTACTTGATGGTATCACAGGTAGACAAAATTCTCAACATTCTCTCAACTGTATGTTTCAAGACTTGTGTTATGTTCAAAGAAATATTTGCCTAGATTTGTGGACTTACGAGTCCCCTGGGGAGAAAAGATGCCCAGTGTGGCTGCCCCCTTGATCCCTACTGAATGGGGCTGTCCAGGTTGTGAGAAATGAAAGGGCTGGTCAGGGAGTGGGGTGGGGGTGGGGGGGTCCTTTTGGGGTCTGGAAGTAGGCTGCACAGTGGATTCAAGTGAAGTAAGAGCTAGCTGTCAGGAAGGCTGCTAAGAAGTTGACCTGGGACCATGCATCTGAAGTGTGTGGCAATTCCTGGAAAGGCTGAGCTCTGCCTTTCATCTTTAACAACAGCCACAAGGGGCAATATCTGGAAGAAAGATCCCTCTCACTTAGGGTACAGGATAAAAGCTTACCACTTAACAGATGGATTGTGAGTGCTAGTGAACTGTATATATGTGTGTGTATATGTATATATGTGCTTGTGTATGTAAGTACATAATGGAATATACTATATATATATATATTCCATTATATATATATATATAGCCTTGGGTAACAATTCCAGTACTTTTTTGTTGAATATTCTTGTCTGGTTTGGGACTAATGAAAAGCACTACTTTTGTCTTTACAAGTCAATAAACTGATTAATGGTGGTGGGTTGCTGTGCCAGCAGAGCTTCTGACTTTAGGGCTGACTCTCCAGTCTTCTCAAGAAATGCATTAGTAATCGTAATATTGTTTTAACTGTACAAACAAATCTCAATGCAGCTTTGCTTTTCTACTCTGATAAATTATCTAATGGTTCTTTTTAACATTTGCTTTGTTCTCACAAGCCTGTGATAAACGTTGGCACAGACAACTGAAGGGCTGTTGGCGTACCTCTGTGGCCGAATAGTCTGTGGTGTAGCAGTGCTTCCTGGACCACTTAAGAAAATTATAAGAGACAGTACAAGGCGTCATCTGGAGGCTTGCTGGAGTTTTCCACAACATTCCGTAAATAACTGTCTTGATTCTGATCTTCAGTGGACTTTCAGCATAAATTGCATCATTTGAAGTGTTGTGATGATGTATTTTCTAAGCCTTGTTCAGTTCTCAGGATACATGCCTGCTACTTAGAATGATAGTACATCTTAAGATGACAAAGAGGTGAAAAAGAAAAGGTATGGAGTCTTTGTCAGCTTTCATGTTCGTGTATGGAGCATGGCATGGTATACTGGCTGGCCAAGATGCGTGAATACCAGTCTAGGTCAAATGCTGTTTAGTTGTATTTGCACAGGATTGAGATTTTACTGAGAAAACCTCTTGACTCACAATTGATAACTAGACTTTCATGTACATGTGAAAATGTCACATTGACTTCAATACACATTAGTCTGGCCCTTGAGTTAACTGCAGTCTTGAGGCAATTCTGTTGATGTGGATTGTTCTGCAAAAGTTTTGGACTATTTCAGCATGGCTACAGATATGTTTCTCTGTAGAGTTGAAAACAAGTCTCCATGCTGATGGTGATGCACATGCAAGGAACTTAAAATGTTGTCTGCAGAATCAAACGTAGTTTCATAGCCTTTTTCAGAGGTAAGCAGTACTTCATGATGAAAGACACCAATTTTATTTGGATCCTTCGGGACTAAATTGAAGTTACAGGAGAGGGATGATTCTGGCTGTTCAGCTGTGGTAGGAGAGGTTGAAGAGCAGAAACAAAATGGAACAAAACATTCTTAAACTTGGGAGTATCTTTATTAAGAAAGAGAAAAGCATGTGTCATTATATAAAATACATACCCATGTGGGGCTTGTGTGTGTGTGTGTATATCTACACATATAATTGCATTAAACTTCTTTCACTCTTTTTAAACCCTCGTACATCTTCCTCCTGGGAGATACTGGCATTCCCTTCATACTGGGTGGATTTACCACAAGGAAACCTAGAGGAAACTTGAAAGTGTCCGGTTTTATTTAAAACCTTGGTGGTCTTTAAGGGCTGCCCCACAGTTCCAGCCTGGTACAAACTTAAACAGAGCTCTTTGTTGCTCTTGAATGTGACATAATCCTTTCATCTGGCATGCTGAATGAAGTATGCACATGGCTTTTTTGCTACCCCTGCTGGGCTGCCTTGTTACACCTTCAGAGCAAACCACCCCCCAGTAAAAAAAGCTTCGACTCTGTCATCCACCCTAATGCCAATAAACAACAGATAACTATGGCATCTTTTGGCTTTAAAATGCTGCCCCTCATTAAACTTGTGTGCCGAGGAAGGAAACAGTTCCCCACATCATTGTTTCAAGCAGATACAGAGTACATTTTTTTGTTGTTTGCATGTTTGCTAATTTGAAGCTCTTTGAAGAATCCTACAGGGAGATCAAAGTCAAAAGATTAGAACGATTTTAATAAAGTGAAGAAGGATCAGGTTAGATCAAAGGGACAAGCTGACAGGAAATAAGTAGGTGCCGTTGTTGGCTGACACTTGCATGCTGTAGGGTGATTTCTGTGTTAATGTGAGGTCAGAAGGAGGATTGCTTTACATCTTATTGTCTCCAGACTTTGCTGGCTGGGTGTGTCTTTGTACTTTGCTTTAATCTCAAAAATTAAAACCCATACAGTCACAGTTTGGCTCAGCCACATGATTTTTCTAGTTATTTAGCTTTGATTTTGAAATAAAAATAAAATTTGGAACCTATCAGCAGGGTGTGGAGGTAATTAATGGGCGGCTTCCAAGGGGATTCAGCTACAGGAATACTTGCTGTCAGAAGTACCGGGCCTTGGTCACCGCCAGTGTCCTTTCACTGACTTCAAGGGAATCAAATCTTACCCTGCTGTCTCAAGAGGAAATGCATTTTCTTTATATATGCTAAGAGTTTGTGTGCTTGCAACATTACTATATCCCCTTTAGTTTGGGTGCAGTTTTATTGATACAGAGCAACTAATTGGGTAGAGTTTATATCCCTGAGAGGACAGAATGGCACCACTAACCAGAATGGGCACTGTGATCTTCCCAGGTTGTGCTGCATGCACAGTAATCTTTGGCATCCTGGCAGAAGCAGCTTTACTAAATAACATCATCTACTAATGAGAAATCATTCTGTGTGATGTAGCTAGAAACTAAATTGAGTGTTTGAAGACAGTTATAGGAAAACAATTTTTTTATTGTATGGTATAGTATTTTACAGCTGCACAGAGCTTCATCTTCCCATGTATCTTCATAGGAGAAGAAGACAAATATTTCAAAGGTTTATGTGTCTTTTTCTCCATTAGCAGGAAACCTCCTTTGCCTGAAAGCACATTTTAAGGCAAATATGCAGGACTTGGCCCAAACAAAAAACACTTGTTTTGTTCTACAAACAAAAGAGCTGGTAAGGTGAGCTTTCTGCTCTACACAAGTACATGAACAGTTCCTCTTTGTGCACCAAGGATTTCTGCCATCCTAATACATGATTGCATTCCAGTGATTAGATTCCTTATTTAACGTGGTAAAAGCAATAAATGTATGACTCAGTCATGTTAAATCAAAATCGCAGTTTTTGGTCAGCCCTAACAAAATGAGCTGTGCTCAGCACCCTGTTCATTACTACAATACAGGCAATAATGACACTTTGTGAAAATAAAGAGAGAAGTGTATTTTTACTGTATTTTATTATTTTTGCCTTGCAGTCAGTTCTGTAAACGAGTGATGGCTCTACAAAACTAAAGGAAAGTTTTCAATAAAATAAAGGCACCTAAGCTTGGTGAGGCAAAGAAAAACACGTGGGAAGAGGTTAGCTTGTGTTTAGGAAAGTGTGGAAAGTTTGTGAGCCTCAAAGAGATGTTAGCACTGAGTGGAACTAATGTACGCAAATGGGGGGAAAATGTTCCTTTTCACTGTCTGTGCTGCTGCTGAGCAGAGCTTCTCTCTCCTGGTGCACGTGGCTCTAAGCCAAAGTTTCACATACGGTACTGTCACTTGCTGCTTGTACACGTGTGTTTTCTAGGGTTCCTGATTAAAAGCAGCATGGCAGGTTGCATGAAGGACTGCTGTGTGGCAGCCAACTTTATGATACAGTCAGGATTCATTTTCAGTGGAGCTGACCTTGGGCATGCAGTGCTATTAAGTTAGCAGCTGAGAACGGCATATGGAAAGAAGACAACCTGATTTGATTTGGAACATAGTCTTGTTCTCTTTATTTGATCACATTCCATGGAGCCTCCTGGGTTGCCAATCTGCTGTTTTTCGTAATCAGTAAACTCTAATTAAAATTACTTCTAAATCCGAAATATGTAGCATTCAGAAGGAAAAAAGCAAATGCACCTGAAATGCTCAAAGTGCTTCTGTATGGTTATTATAATAGCTTGTCTCTTAGAGGTGTCTACCTCTCTAGGCACTTAGCTTCTGTCGATTTCCCTGTTAGATTTGGCTTTGGATGAGAAATATGTTCTTACACCTTCTGTAAGCATTCAGATTTAGAAGTGGCAAATAATTCTTTCTGAGATTTATTTGCCTAATCAAAACGCTGAGTTTGTGCTTAAATTTTCAATGTTTCATGGAGCTACTGTTCTACAGTAAAGTATGCCATCAGTAGCAAAAGGTGCTTATTGGAAACATGAGTACTGATTGGCTTAGATTGGATTGGATAGGCTGTTGGAGCATCTCAGTAGTGGCCAGATATATCTAAACTCTGCTCAAGTTTTGAGGATACTAATGGGACCAGCTGAGCAGACATTCCTGAGATATAGAAGTCCAAGAAAAAGTAGCTTGTGTTCCAAATAGGCAAATCTAGAGTTGTAAGTTGAGTTAAATTTAGGTGATCTTTTAATATAAAAGCTACTGGTATTGTAGGAGTCTAAAGGGATTGGAATGTAGCAGAAATTCAAAGTACCTGAAGCAATCAAACAGCATGAAAGGAAATGGAAAAAGGAGGTCCTTTAACAGACTTTGTAGAATGAAGATTAACCATTCAGGGAGAGGTGCAAAGTGGGGGAAATGGGATACTGATAAAATGTTGTGGTAACAGAAAAATTAGTGATGAAACACAGAATTCCTTGAGGGAATCATAAATCAGCTTTAGTCTACAAGGTATGTTGGTTCCTAAATCAGCAGGAGTCTGGTACTAAATTGCTTTGCATTCTAGTCCCAGATGCTTTACTTTGGACTTTCAGCTTCTCTTTAGGCTTCATGTGGTTTTAAATTTAACAGGGTGCTCATTTCCTTTGAAGCAAAGCATGTTAAACGTGTCTTTAATATGTTTATAAAATGAAAGATCTTGAAGGACAGATCAGGATTTTTGTAGAGTTCTGGAGCGCTAAGTGTTTAAATATAAAGAAGAAAGCATCAAGAAAATGTTGAAAAATGACAGGGAATGCCAAGACTTACTGACTTTGCAAGGTTTGATTTGTCCGGACTAATGCTTCAAGCATTACTGGTGTTTTCGTGGTTAGCTCGATGTAAGCCTTCTTTGGTAGTGTATCAGAAGAAACAATGCTCCAAATCCAGATACGGCAGTTTACTAGCTGATTAATATGTCAACAAAGGGAAATGTTAGAATGTCATTAGAGGACTGGAGTAGAAATGCAGGAGGAATGCTTTGTGTCCACTAGGTGGTAATGCTGAATCTTAAATCCTGTTCAGTGGCTTTCTTCTTGCTAGATGATTAGATCCTTCTTCATTCCCTTCTGCTGGAGGGAGATTTTGAACACTGATTATTGACAAACACCAGATCTGATAATCTGTAATATTTTCAAGGAAAGCAGGACTTAGTCAGGCTAAAGTTTTGAAATGTGGTTTGTGCTAGTGCCCTAAAACCTTGTGTAGGTGGAGGTGTGCCTCACTCACCCATGTGTCTGTAACATTTCTACTAAGTGTTCAGTGGCTTCTGAAATTGTAGAGGATGCCCTCTACATTCACCAACTCTAGCAACTACTAATATCTGTCTTTTAAAAATCTTTGTCATAGAAGATAATCTTTTTCCCAAAAGACATATGAAATTGAAGAAATGGCTGGTGCCTGATGAAGTGATAAACTTGCTTCAGTTTGAAGGCGAATTTGTCACCCAAGGTGGTTTGTGGAAAAAAAATGAGGGGCATTAACAGTGTACTGTGTCGACTAGCACTGAAACAGTGTTGGAATAGAAATTAATCCTAATGGAGAAGGGCATTTAGGAAAAAAAGAGTATGACTATTTGAACTAGAATTTGAAGATGGCAGTGTAAGAAAAAAATTCACTGAATCCTGACTGTAGAAATCAGCTACATTTTTATGTCTTCTCTAGAATGTTTCTACAGTCAAAATGTTTCATAGTACCAAGGTCAGACTCTGGGTCTTTCAGTACTCAAAGATTAACCTAGTGCCATTACTCCCTCCTGTAAAATCTAGGGCTGCCCACTAGCTGCTCAAACACAGATCTGTTTTATCTTACTTGTGAATTTATGGAATCATAGAATCATTAGAGATGGAATGGACCCTTAAATGTCATCTAGTCCAACAGTGAATAGTCTACAGCTATTCTACATCTACAGCTATGTCAATTTCCTCAGGCTGGTGCAGTCTGACCTTGAATGTCTCCAAGGATGGGGCACCTGCCACCTGTTAGCAACCAGTTCCAGTGCCTCACCACTCTGATCATAACTTTTTTTTATCTCCAATCCCTAATGCCACTGGTATAAATGGCTTTATAAGGATTATTATGAATCAGCTATTTCTATTTTAACGCTGACAATGGAGATGACTCACATTCCTTGTTTCTAAGCAAATCTTGTATTTCTACAGAAGAAAACTGATAAAAGCATGCATTTTCTGTCATTCCCAATTTTACTTGTTAGCCTGTAGTATGTAACAATGTAATTTTTACTATGCCTGTAATTGCAGCAAGAACACCAACATTATCAACACTAAAACTTAGTTTTGATGTTCTTGATCTTGCACTCTCACCCCAAAAGATGAGATTTGGGGTTGGTGTGGAGCCCATTAGTTTAAATGCATTTATTTGTGTGTGTAGTGGTCTGACTGGGCAAATTAGTGGCACAAGCAAGGACTGTGTTTGCTAGTGTTCAACCAGAGTTGGAAGTACATCTGTCAGGACTTGTCAAATCTATAAAATATATACTTTGCCTTGCAGACGAGCCAACTGTCTGCAGTCTAGCAGAAACTCAGCTAATCTTTCTATGGGATATTTCTGTCTTTTTAAAAATATGTAAGTTCCTTTTCATTGGAGTTTGAAAGCAAAAACAAAAGTAGAGTTAAATAACAGTTAAATATGTAAATAATAATAGTTAAAAAGAAGAAAAAGTAACACAGGGAAGGTATCCTGGGCTGCATCAAAAGAGGGGAGAGCAGTGAGGCAAGGGAGGGAATTGTCCCCTTCTGCTCTGTTCGTGGGAGGCCCCATCTGGAGTACTGCATCCAGCTCTGGGGCCCACAGCACAGCAAAGACGTGGGGGTGGTCCAGAGGAAGGAGGGGCAAAAACGTCATATGCACCAGAAAATGCACAGGATGCAAGAATATCCCTAATACAACAAAAAAGAAGTTTAGTAGAGAGTACCTGCTCAGGGAGGCTGGAAATGTGGGAGTAAACAGTGCATACCTTACAAATCAGTAGGACATTTCTCTTTGCTTTATGTTACCACACCTGGTATTAGCATTAAATCCATTCTGATCAAAACGTCTAGCACAAACTTCTCTGAGATGTGATACAAGGGGAACAAGCATTATTAGCTCTGAATTTGGCCTCTGCTGTTTAGGAAAGCCTTCCTGTCCTGACACAGGCCAGCATGTAAAAATTGTGCAGGGCATGCTGAGGACATGCACACGATAGGACTTGGTGTCTTAGAACCACTGTTCTAGCAAGCATTTAACACATTATTCCTGGCTTTTAGTTCTCACTGACTGGAGAGGCTGTAGTCTGACAAGGAACTCTAAAACCACCAGAAACCTGTTGCTGGTCTAACCTGGAGGACTGGGAGCAGTTCCAAAGGACAGCATTTTAACTAGTAGTTGCTTAAAAGCTCCACTTTGTTTCAGGGGCGAGAAGGAGCTTGTTTACAGCCTAACTGAGAGGCTTAACTTTCTCTTCCTTCTGCTCATGGAAAACTCGCAAATATTCTGTTTAGAGCTTTCCCTTGACTGCACAGAAGGAAACAATTTTTGGAAAACACTGAAGGATTTTGAGTAACTCAAACACAGCAATACAAGCCCACAGTTCTCCAGCTTCTACCAGCACACTGATATTTGTGTGTGCCTTTGCCCCCACCCTGTGATTTTAGAGAAGATCTGATTTTTGATGGCTGCCAAGCTTCTCTGACCTAACAGTACCTTATGGAAGATGCTGATGTACCTTTTTTCTAATGTTGCACTGCCACCTTCTGCTTTGCTTTCAGGAATTAAGGCATGTGTGATGAACAGATGGTGTTCAATTTCAAAAGTAGCTAACAAATCAAGCCTTTCAAAGCTGGGAACCCAAAGTTAGACTCCCAAATCCATCTTTAGATTACTGCTTATGTTGGTTGGTATCCAAAACTACATAGATGCCTTTGGCTTCATGGTGATTGCTGACTGTGCGCCACTACAAGAAGTCAGGAGTCTCCTTTCAGACACGTGGGCACTTGTTGTGGGCAGTTTGGGCAGAATGCCAGAACATGCCAGTGGTGTTTGCACGTGAACTTAAAACAGAATCAATTTTTTCTTAAATTCAGAAAATGCTGTGTAAATGTAGGTTATTTCCATGGTGTTTGGAAGTGAAGACTAAGCTGTAGTTTTTGCATAACTGGAACTTGGAGTACATACTGAAATGTGGGAAAAATAAATGGTTTTGTCACTTAACATGCTTTTCTCTTTACATGGAATCTAGCATGTTTTCCTGTGTCTGAAGGCTGTAGGTATTATTACCTCCAGTTTCCAATGGAAAACTTGTTTTTCTGGCTGTAAAGTCCTGTATCTCACCTGTGCATTTTGAAAGGATAAAATAATACCGACACATTTTTTGCAAGGAAAGGTCTATCTGGTCCTGTGTCTACTGAAGAATGAATTATTTATTCTTCTATTTGTTTGTTTGTTTGTTTTCCTAATAAATTGTTAAATAAGGCACCGGTTCTCATGTACTCTGCATTTCCTGCCTTTTTGTACAATATTGCTTTGTGTATTTACATGTAATGTTTATTTAGCGTGCAGAAGGCCAGAAGAGAGAGGAGACAACTGATTACAAAATTTTTGATATTCTAGACATTTACTCTGTAGCTGCTATAGTACAGAAAGAGATTATTTTGACAAGTGCTGCTTCATTTTTTAACAAGTGGTAGGCGTTTCTTAAGAGGCAGTGGGCATATGATGTTAAATTGGAACCAGACTTAAGCAAACACAGGCTTTCTTCTTTGACAAGCTTACAGTCTCATTAGGGTAAATTACTGAGTATTGAGCTCCCTGTTTCTCTGATTAGATGGTTATTGGGATCCAACCTAATTAGTTTAAAGCTGACTTCGTATCTCTACACAACACTGTCGTTATTCCTGTGCTGCTGTGGAGGCATAGTCTGAAGTCTTCATTTGAAATCCATTAAAGTCGAAGGAACTCTTTCTCTTGGTTGAATGAGCTTTGCATCAGGCTGCAAACACGTCAAGTGTACAGTACAGAAAACAGAGAGACCCAGGCCATGCAAGTCCATGCCTGGCATTTCTATTGGGATAAAGTGCCGCAGGGAGGGGACTGGGAATGCAGGCTGTGAGGCCAAGGAGCAGGTGAGGGGAGCTTGTTTGCATAATGCATGAGTGCAGCAAGGAGAGGAGGACAAATCAGAACACCAGAGAGATGATGGAAGATTTCTGAGGAGTTCTGGTGGTGTCAGGAGAGACTTAGATTTTGTATAGAGCGGGGCAGAAGGGTAGTCTGGCAGTTGATGCAGCACACTGTGGGAGAATGCTGTGAGCCAGAATTTCTGGGAGAGTCAGGCAAGTGAAGGCAGGGCTGACGATGTGTGGTGAACGACACTAACAGAAAACAGTCAAGGGGGGGGTAGAGGCTTGGTTGGGGAACAGACAGCACAACCAATCTGGTGGTGAATATAAAAGTCTTCCTTTTCCTAGTGCATGAGATGATTCGCTACTACTGACAGGCTCCTTAAAGAAATCCAGCCTGGCAGGAATGGGGGAGCAGCAGGTGAGCCCCAGGGTGCTGAAACAGACAGTTGCTCTTTGGACTGGTGCAGACATGAATGTGCTAAGAGGTGATACATTTCCACCCCCTCTACCCCCCCCACAAAATCTGAAAAAGCATAGCAAGCATATTTTAGGGCTGGATGGAATGTTTGCTCAATTAACTAGTCAAAACAGGATTTCTTTGTGTTTCTCACAGTGCTGCAAATGGAACTCTCTTTATGAGATTTAAATTCTTTGCCTGTATCTTCCTACCCAACACATACCATCTCCAGGAGCTTTACCAATATCTGCTGATCCAACTGTTGTGAAGTAAATTAGCTCTGTTTTGTCTTTTGTCTGAATGGATGTGGAAACATAGGGTAGAAATCAGATAGTTTGCACAAAATTTCTGGAAGATTTACTACACAAGTGGAATGATAACATTAGAAGGAGTCACCCTGTCATTAAGCCTTGCCTACTGCCACAGTGTTGTAATTATGTCTGGAAGTCCAGAATGATCTTCATGACACTGCTCTACGTACTTCTACAAAACACAGGTTGCAAAACATACCTGTAACAAACTTAAAACTATTAATCTTACGCAGAAGATCAGAAGCTGCAAACTGCCATGTCCCACTGGAAGAGATCTGGAGTGAATAAGAGCTTCACCATGTTCTTAGATACTTGCATTAATATGGAACTTGTTAAGTGACATTCCCGGATTATCTGGAAAGCAAACTCAGTGCTACACTACAAAAGAAGACAAAACTATTACTGTCATATTCCCTAACAACCTGATTTGAATGAATAGCTTTCCTGATTTTGCCTAACCTTGTGCAACAAAGATGTTTAATACCATAAAGAATGTGAATACTTTGGCTATACCTAATGTTTGTGGTTTCAGGAAAAAAAGTATTAATTTTCCCCCTTCCTAAAAGATCACGTTATATATTAGAGGTAAAAATATGAACTGTTTCCTAGCCTGTTTTGGACAACAGGAATACAGCTCAAATGCAGTGCAACAAGCACAATCAGTTGATAGGCACTAGATCTCCTTGAGATTAAAATGGTACATTCAAATCAGACATGAACAAACTAACCAGATCAGCTTCCCTCAGTCTCTGCATCTTCTATTGAGCCTTGACATCATCCTATGATTCTCCTCTGAATCTTCATTCTTTTTTATTTCCTTCCTGAATTAAGGATATCAGAAGCAGAGTGCAATGTCTGAAAATGGATATATTGATTCCTCTCTTCAGTATCCCATTAGATCTGAAGCTTTAGACTTGTTCCTGCTGTACTGCCATGAACAGGATGCCTAGGAGACTGAACTAAATGCTGAGACTGAGGGGTGACCTATACTGTTATTTCTGCAAACTCATATCCTGTAACCATTTTTAGGTATAGATATATTCTATATGTAGTCCTGCCAGAGCTCTAAAACACTTCAGCTACTACAAGCTAGAGCCAAGGCAATGGTCCAGATTGTTATCTCTGCTGTGAGGCTGAGCGGTGGCTGCTGATTGACAAAGTGATAGCCTTGTTGCTTTAGTGACTGCACATTAGAAACAGAAACTGGTGTCATTTCTGTCACTTCTGTCATTCCTGTCTGCAGAAAGCCCAGATGGTACTGCATAGTTTGATGACTGGCTGGAATGGGCAGAACCCCTTGATCATCTAATTTTCTGGTGTTGCTTTGTAGGTTGCTTTTTTGTCAACCATTTAGGCCTTATTAACACTAGTAGGTAGGATAAATGCTTTCTTTTCATAGCAAGCAGAAAAATGAAAAACCTTTTCTAGAGTCACAGCAGAAAGTTGTAAGCAGGTGGAGTGCAATTAGTTAAGCTGAAATCAAGCTAGGGGTTGTTGGAGA
Source organism: Lagopus leucura (assembly GCF_019238085.1). NCBI lineage: Eukaryota > Metazoa > Chordata > Aves > Galliformes > Phasianidae > Lagopus > Lagopus leucura. The sequence goes on along the minus strand of NW_024962271.1, from coordinate 6,641,063 downwards.
ATTTACCTGGCAACAGTTGTAAGCATGCAGGCTTTGGGAACTGATGAACTGCAGCTGTGCAGATGAGTGCACCACAGGGGAAGAGAAGGTAGGAGGTGAGGGAAGAGGAGAAGCAGGGAGACAAGATTTCTTGAGATACAGGCCTGACTAGAAGAGTAGACTTGGGATTTGTAAGGTAAGCAGCTGTTTGTTGTTATTGATGTAACTGACTTATGGTCTTTTCCTTTTTTTTCCTTCTTGGCTTCACTGGAACATTCCAATTCTTATTTTAAAAAAGAAAAATCACTAAAGAGAACAGAGGCTCCCAGTTGTGGCCAGTTGACGCTTGAGTGTGTTGCCAAATAAAAATTGTTGTTTCTTTAATTTGATATAGAACCTTGGGGCCAACCTGAGTTGGGAGATTTTAAAATGCTTTAAAATATTTTAGTTTTTTTCTACTTCACATTCCTTCTGAAACTGCTCTAATTACCTTTATAAACATCTGAACAGTTACTGTTTCCAAATACAAAGAACAAAAGCACAGGCACAGTGAAAATACCAAATATTGATTTGAGCCTTGAATACCAGAACAGCTCAGCAGGAGGTATACAAAATATTTCTGAAAAATGATAACTTATCACCTGTAGACCTGGCGGTTGCTGTCCATTATGACAGACTAGCTGGGGGGCTCAGGTGACTTCTAGCCTTTAGCTATTTGTGTCTCTTCCAAGGCGAAGAGGAAAAAATCTCAACCCTCTTCACAGTGTTTGCATTCAACTCATTTTCTGCATCTTTCTTTCACCTAAGTTTACAGAGGTGCATTGAAACACACCACCCACAGCAATGCAGCAGCATCAAAATTTAACTGCAGTAATGGTAACTGATGCATGAACTGCTTTCAGATAAAAGATTTAGCTGTCTTGTTCACACCCTTGCAAGCATGCATGACTCTATAATTTGATTTTGTGGGGTGGGGCTTGGAGGTTTGGCTCTTGCTATGTAACGTATCTGCATTCCCCTTTATAACCAAGCTGCACTTGAATGCTTATTTACCCTGTGCACTCTGATGTGCTAATTATTTCCCTGTTAAAAACATTCTTGTATTACCCTGGGGATACCAGAAATGTTAATGCTTTTTCTTGCAGTCAAATTTGGCTCCATGGGGATAATGAGGGCTTCTCTTTGCTCTCCCTGGCTTGTAGGGTGGCAATGGGGAGGTACTGCTGTTGAGATGTGTGCATACGATTTTGCAGGGCAGCATAAGAAGTCAGGGGAGGTAGAAAAGTCTCTGTAATTTCCAGTGTCATCATTCTTGGAGAAACAATCTGTTTCTGTTTTGGTCTTTGCTTTTTCATTTGGATAGCTCACATCTGGTCCAGACCTGTTTGTGTAGTTCCTGAGGTTGTGCTCAAGCATTTCCCATAGTGAGTGTGGGTCTGGACTCGTGATCTCCAATTAAAGAATGAAAAAAAATAGTGCTTGAATTAAAAACCACGGATCATTTGATCTTGTGGTGGAGGATAAAGAAAGTGATCTGTTTGTTGTGGATCTACCATGTAGTGAATGGCATTCTGGGGTGCGTTAAAAAGAGCGTGTCCAGCAGGTCGAGGGAGGTGATCCTCCCCCTCTACTCTGCCCTGGTGAGGCCTCATCTGGAGTACTGCGTCCAGTTCTGGGCTCCCCAGTACAAAAAAGACAGGGATCTCTTGGAAAGAGTCCAGCAGAGGGTCACAAAGATGTGAAGGGCCTGCAGCATCTCCCCTATGAAGAAAGGCTGAGTGAACTGGGTCTATTTAGCCTTGACAAAAGACGACTGAGAGGGGATCTAATCCAGGTTTATAAATATCTGAGGTGTGGGGGGCATAGTGGTGAGGCCAGTCTCTTTTCAGTGGTGAGTGGAGACAGGACAAGGGGAAAAGGGCATAAGCTGCAGCATAGGAAGTTCCGCACAAACATGCGCAAGAACTTCTTTACAGTGAGGTGACGGAGCACTGGAACAGGCTGCCCAGGGAGGTGGTGGAGTCTCCTTCTCTGGAGATGTTCAAGACCTGCTTGGATGCCGACCTGTGCAACCTACGGTAGGGAACCTGCTTTGGCAGGGGGGTTGGACTCGATGATCTCTGGAGGTCCCTTCCAACCCCTACAATTCTGTGATTCTGTGAAGTGTGTTTGAGAATGTATGTTCCAGGTAGCCATCTAAGGCTGTGCTTGTGGTACTCGAATCTTGATTTCCCTGAGCATTCTGGAGATGGGTGGTGCAGCATGGCTGTTCAGTGATGTTACACTGGTTTTCTGCAGTGGCTTCAGATTTGTTTTGTTGTGGGCATGAAGTAATAAAGGGTAATAGTGTCTCTCAGGACCTCCTTCTGCCTTATATCTAGATGTAAAGTGTTAACAACAGCTCACTAGACGCTAACTTTACCTAGAATAGCTAACTTGATTTTTGTATTGATAAGTGGTGGTGTTCAGTTTGTGTTCATGCCTGGTTGGAAGTGAGGTAAGAGCTGTAGTCAGACCTCAGCCAGCCTAGAATGCTTTTGGATGAAGAAAAAGCATTTCCTTCCCTTCCAACTATAGATATGAATTAGTAACAACTGTACAATGAAAGTGTGCCAGCCCTTTGTCTCACTTACAGGAAAGATGGTGATGCTCCTGGTCTTCCTTTTTTTCTAAAGAGAAAATGGGCAAAAGAAATTGAACTGTGTTTTATTTCGAATGGAAAACTTAAATATGCTGACACAGAAAGTAGGTGTGAATGGCAAAATGGTCCATCTCCATGTACTGCGTAAATGCACATAAAATGATTTTTTTCTTCCAGAGTTAAAAATGTTACACATTAGTATATATTATATTGTAAACTGCTTCCAACCTACGTGGCTTTCTTTCCTTTTTTATGCTCTACTGTTAGATATGCTCCAGCTGCTTTCGCATCCAAAATGATGTCCATGTTCTCTTGCATTTATTAAGGAATTAGATATCTTGTGATTCTTTTCAAGTGTTACATCAGTTACTGCCCCAACACAGGTTTTGTTATACTCCACTTTGGTGTGTTTATTGATTATATTTGCAGTGTTCACAGGACTTTAGCATTTCATTCAAAATATTGATTTGAATTAGAGATCTGGGTCAGACACAGCCTCATTCATCCTCACTGTGACCCCACTGAAATTAATGGCATACCAGAGGTGAGCTTATCTCAGTATGATCAGTCTGCTGCTGAGAAAAGGTGATTAAAAGTTGTTGGTTTTCTGTTGGGTTGTTGTTTTGTTTTGTTTTGTTTGTTCGTTTGAACTTTGGAAAGAGGGTAATTTGAATAGCTGCTGAAGTATTTTTCCCCAGCTTTCCTGCTCCAATTTCTTAAAAAAAAAAAAAACAAAAAAAACCTTAAAAAGAAAACTAAAAAAAAAAAACCAACCTCCAGAGCTTTGCATCTGTTTGTGTTTCTGTCTCTCTCCTACTCTCTCACCCCTCAGAAATTAAATATTCACTTGTGGTTACTAATTCCCGAGATAATTTAATTTAACTTTTGCTTTTGCATTTTTGTACAATCTCGTCTTTCTCAGTCATACATAAAAAGAATCATCCTTTTTGTCAATTGCTCTGAGAACTATTATTTTTTTCTTCTGTTTCACAATAGAGGGAGCTCTAAAGAAACTTATCTTTGCATAAACAGCATAAACAGACTGCATCTGCAAAGTGCTTGCGAAAAGAGCAACTTGCATGCTCCTTATGAGTTATACCTGTGCACACTCATCTTTCAAAGCAAAGACAAGCCTGCCTTGTTACTACAAGTGAGTTTTCATGAGTTGCTGCATAGAAGCTCATAAGTACTTTTGCCCTGCTCAACGGGAGTCACTCTGCAAAACTCACTTCATGTTATTTCTCTTCTGAGGTTGCCTGGGGGCTCTGCTCCTGTTAATGCTGTACTGGGAGAGCAAGGCGGTCTTTACTAAAGGAAATTTACAGCAGAGCATGCATATCGAGACAAGTGTTTTTCTATGAGTGAGTGTTGGACCTGCAGCTTCAAGGGAGGGTTAATTCGTGCTGACTGGCTGGAAATCATGTCCTGAAAGGCTGGTAGTGACAGATGAGCCAGTTGTAATACACTGTGGCCACAGCGATTCTCAGGTGTTTGTATGTGGGAAAGGGAGCTGGTGGTGCCAGCTGGAATGTTGGATTGTTTCCCCTGTGGCTTTGAACAACTTATTTAGCTATTTTTGCTCAAAAAGTGTCATCTTGAAGGATAAAAATGTATTAGGAGCCAGGCTGGTCCTGAGTGTGTAGGTGCTCTGTGTAGAGACTGCATCTTCCTTTATCAAAACCATCTGTTGACAAGATACGCTCAATATTTGGTGGGGACCTATGGATTTTTAAAATAATTATTAATACTTTTAACTGTATTTGTGTATGTAGTGCCTGGAAGCACAAGAACAACTTCTTCCAAAAAATCATTTTGCTTTACTCTTTTAGAAGGAAAAACAAAAAGCATTGTATTGGGTTCTTAACATCCTTGTTTCCAGGGGTCTTGTTTCCCCGAACACACAAGGGCATAGATTTAAAAAAAAAAAATGACAAAGGACATCCAGCTTTGATACAGAACTGATTTAGAAGAAGCAGGAGTTGTTTCTGAACTCTGTATGCCTTTGTTTTCATAAAATTATCCTTGCTTTTTTTCTTGAACCAAGGGTTTTTAAATAGAAATTATGTATTTCTTATTTTCCGTATGTTCTACTAAATTGAAATGCCTCTATTTAAAACAAACAAAAACGCTCCTTCCTCTGTTGACAAACACTCTTTGAAGTGTAATGTGGTGCACTGATATGTACATTGCTGCCTTGTTCATATTAGAAATCTTTCTCAGGAGTGAAATAGCAGAGTTGATAGTAAATTTCTGTTCTTGTATGTCTTCACCTTAGGGTTAGTGTGTAGCTTAGATTCTTTTTTTTTCCTTCTGTCTGATGGCTCTTGAAACACCAGCTGCTTATGGTAAATGCTTGTCAGCTGAAAGGTAACCACACATCAACATAAAGCTTTTCAGATGTGACCAATTTAGTTTTCCATTTTTGGCCTCTGCAGTTCTGTAGCATTTTAAAATATGGTCTGCATTTTGTATTGAATTGTGTGATTAAAGAATACAAACTAATAATATGCAACAATTTCTGTTCTCCCTCCCTCAGTGATGATTGTCGAAGGCTTTTATTGTTCTCTTTGAGGAAGTGTCTGTGCAAGCAAGAGCCAGCCTGCAGACACAGCTTCAGTATTAAAAACACTTGCTGGTATGGAGTGTTTTTAAACCAATATAGGATAGATTGATTTTAAAACGAGCAGCATTTCTTTTAATCAGGTAAAGCTGCATGTATTCTAAGATGTTTTGTCCATTGTGTCTGTGTATGCAAACTGCTAGGAATGGGTCTTGTTTTGGGAGGAGGTATGCTTGCAGTGAGGCATGGTGATGAAGGAATTTAAGGCTCTCCACTTAATCTTGAGGAAAAGTTTAGTGAGGAGAGTTTTTTGACTGCCGGTTAATAAGCTGCAGTGAATGGGACACAACCTCTACTACATACTTTAAATTCACTACTATATTGTGACCAGCTGACTTTCAGTTTAATGATACAGAGCTGTTAGAGGAGAAAGAAGCTGTAACAAAATTTAAAGGAGAAGATAATTTAAAAAGGGTCTGCAGACACTTGTCTGAATATGCCAAACTGATATCTGTCATGGAGCACCATAAGGTTTATGCAGTTATATTTATTGTTGATACCAGTTATTCAGTTCCCACAGGCATGAGTCTATCACCATGCTTTCAGGCAATAAATATTAAACAAACAACAAAAAAGAACTAACTAAAACCCACCTAATAATAAATTCCTGTTGGTGAGGAATTTCTTTTCTTAACCTTTTAAATTATTTATTTTCAAGACTGCAACAATATACAGCTTTGCAGAAATGTCAGGTTTGAACAAAGTCTGTGTTCTTTAAACAAAAATCTCCTTCGATCCTAGAAAAATAAGAGTAAGCAGAAATTTCTCGTAAGTAGCATGTTTCAAATTTCAGTTTGCTGCCAAGGGCAGATGAGGCACCATCTTGGCATCTGTGCCCTTCTTTTGGCTGTTTTGCATCACCTGAGCTTTGCTTTCACTCATTCACAGCTGTGTACAGCTCGTGCCTGTTAGGAGAGGAAACACTTTCTTTTGCTAAGTTAGCCTGAAACAGTAAAAACATGGCTTGTTCTTCTGATTCTGGTTTTTCTTCTAATAGATGTCTGAAATCATAGTTATTTTTGTTGTTTTTATTTTTTTTTTCTAGAAAACAAGTGTGTAACTGTAGACTTCCTCAAATACTGTAATGTATTTGTGGAGTATAGGCCCTTGCAAATTCTGCTTATGTAAACCAGTATGTTTGTGGTTTGTTTTGCTTTTTAATCACATTTTTGTTAAGAATATGCCTTTCGTCTTTACACTTTAATGTTGTCTTTAATTTTATAAACGTGAGTAGATAATTCCACTTAGATTTGCCCACAATAGCTAGGAATCTTGATTGGTCTAATTCTTGCTTTGACAGATTTGCCGTTAACATATATATATGCCTAACTTAAAGTATATGGATAAGAGTCCTTCAGTGTAATCCTTTTAGTATAACTGATAAACTCAGAATTATGTTTGTTGCACCACTCACTATGCTTTCAAAGAATCAGCCAGTAGATACACAAAACAAATAGAATAATTATTCTGCTTAATAAATGTTCATGTTGAAAGTCTGTGCAAAACAGAAGTTATTTGAAGAGTGCAGTTGTAGAGATGGTGGGAGACTGCACAGCTATGAGCTTGCTGCTCTGCTCTAGGAGGTGAACATCAGGTGCTGAGCAGGGTCTGTAAAATCTTCCCCACCTACCTGACTGTGATCAAGAGTAGCACTGATGAAGGGCAGCTGTGTTGTAACCTCAAATCAGGGTGTTATGAAAAAAAGCTGTGTGAGGCTGCCCTGGGGACATTCTGCCTTTGTTCAGATGTGGTATTTAAGCTCAAATCCTGGTCTGAGCTACACTGCACGTGCACCAGTGTCTGGCTTTGTGCCTTGATGTCCCTGACCTTGCCTTGGCTTCCCTGCCTGACCTCAGACCTACCTCATCATGGAAAACTCGTCTGGTGAGTGTGGGGCTGTGGCTGACCCCAGTTCATGCCACTGGACCTGCTCTGCTTGCTCAGGGATTGGGGGACGGAGTTGCTTGCTGCTGAGGTCCCTGCCTGTGTTGCTTTGCCCTTGTACTCCTGTTTGTCTCCTAGGATAGAGCTCTTGCTGCAACAGCCAATGGCACCCCCCAGGTGCCATCATCTCTTAACTTGCTGTTGGTATGGGTGCCCATGAGAATAGACAAGTACTCTTGTGAGAGTGGACTTTGTTGTGGAAATATGTGAGGAGGTGTGATTGTGATGGGATGTTAAATTGATCATTTAACAAAAAAAAAAGTAGTAGTATTGTTCTGTGTTTATGGATGGTGCATTATGTCAAAGATGTAACCCCTCTGTGCATTGTGATGACGTTAGAAAATAAAAACAAGGTATGTAAGTGAAGACTGTGCCATAAATTCTCCAGACGAGAGGATTGATCTACCTTCTCTTGGATAAGAGGAGTACATTGTGTATTATTGTTCTTGTTGACTTAAAGGCTTGAAAGTTCAGAACTGAAGAAGAGCAAATACGCACTAGTAAATGTTTCTACTGCAGGTTTCCTGACTAGGTGATAGATTGCTTTCCTTCATGCCTGAAGTGCAACATCCTCGGATAGCTGTGCGTGCCCATGAGCTCATAGTGCTCGTGCCCAGAGCCCTCTCTGGTCTGTGCTGTTTTGCCCGTAAGCTTTACACCCTGTGACCTCAACAAGGCTCATAGTGCTAAGAATCTGTTTTTAAACAACATGATAAAATGTTAAGATGGTAAGGAGAATTCAGTGTAAGCTCAGAATGTTACATCTTGAGGAAGAACTGAATGCCGACTGTCTCCAAGATATAGCTCATGATTTGATAGGAGGTACCCAATTCTTTTTTAAGAAATTCTGAAATAAAAGGGTACATTGACAGCAAATAAGCTCACACTTTGGGTCACAAATCTTCCTCTGCCATGACTGTAGGCTGTTGCTCACACTAGAAGGTGGTGGTGGTGTTTTTTGGTTTTTTGGCTTTTTTTTTTTGCTGCCTAGGAAAGAGGAATCAAAAAATTCCATGCAGTGTGCCAGACTGAGGTCTGGTAGAACAGAGCTGCTTTGCTGTAGCATCTGTGCTCAGCCTGAGCTTTGCATCTTCCTTGTGCTGGACTGACAGCGTGCAGTGTTCATATCAATGCCTGAAATAGCATCTCTGGGCCCAACTACGCTTCAGTATGTGGGCCTGAGACCAGCCTGGGGGCCAGACTTGTGTGCAGAAACCTGGAGGGCCTTGAGGCTGCTGGGAGCTGCAGCCAAGGTGTTACTGGACTGCCGGGTCTGCGAGCAGCTCTAGCTGTGCTCCAGATGAAACCGTGGGGTGAGATCAGAATGCTCTGGAGCAAAGTCCCTCTTATTTTGCAGATGTAAAGGAGCTAATGTGATGAAGATGCTCATAGAAACTCAGGAAATTTCTCTAGTATGGATAATTAACAATAGTTGACTGACTGTATTTCTTTTAATTTTCAGCTTTGACAGGTCATTATTAAAGAACCAGACATATTTTAGAAAGGCTGAGTGTAAACATTACTTCATCCCTTTGCTATGAGTGCTCAGTGGAGCTATGCTCCCCCTTCTTTTTATTTTTTTCTTTTTCGTTCAGAAAAGAGGAATGTTTTCTCTTTGTGAATAGGTGTAAAGTACTAGCTTGTGCCAAGATGCCTGGTATTTGGCCTCCTCACATGCTTGCAGGACACGGGTTGCATTTAAAGCAGGAGAAGTGTAGAGAGTTGGGACAATGGATATTGGGGAGCAATTGAAAGATTAAAAAGAAATCTCAGACATTACAGAAAGACAAAGACTGTAATGACAATAAAGGCAAGGACGGTATAAGGGCAAAACTTTGTAGGGAAAAGAAGCAATCTTTTTTTTCCAGGGACAAGCATAGCTGTGCATTTTTTCATTGTTTATAGCAAGTTCATATTTTATTATAACAAGAGCATTGCAATGGAGTTGTTTGATGAGAACTCAAGTAAAAACAAAACAAAACAACACAGTGATGCTGCACCTTGACTCTTCCTTTCCTCTTTATTCCCTCTGTCCGCATTGTTTAATTCTTGCAAGTAGGGCAACCAAGGGGAAAAGAGCTAATGGCACCTGGATGGTTTTCATTTTTGTCTGAATCTCCTCTTTAGAATTATTGTTTGAAATGTAGGAGATTGTTGACTTTCAGAAATTCAGAGTTGCAACCAATTTGAAACTTCACATTAAGCAAGCAAAAAAATCTGTTTTACATCTGAGTTCAATAAATCAATATTCCAGTTGCCTGTTGCCCTGTGATGTACTGTATGCCTTGATTAGGCTGAACAACTACTTCCTCCCAAGTTTTCAGGTTAGCTGGAGCTCTTGCATTATACCCTCCTGGGACAGAAATGGGAGACAGGAGTTAGGCCAGTGCCCTTGCTGTGGATCAGCAAGCCTTGCTTTGGAGTAACTTGAATTCACCCTGAATGGGCTTTTAAATAAAAAGGGGTCTGGTTCCTTAAGGAATCATTTGATGCTAGCCCAACTGGTTCTCCGTTTGCCTCAGAAAGTGATGTGTTCTCAGCTGTATTATGCACGGGGCCACACAGGCTAAGGCTAGACCTTTGTTTCCCATGTAGGATGACATATCTGTTCTGTGTTAAGTGGCTGTTAAAAAAGATGAAAGTAATCTGACATGGTGTCCTAACAGTGTGGTGGGGAAGCTCGACTCTATTGCTTTAAAAACTTTTAAAAATAATTAGAATTTAGGTGATGTCTCATTTGTACCAAGTGGAGTGTTCTCACTAGTTGTAGAGAACCTTTGTCCATCTCTGGCAATACAGATTTATTTTGTACATGCGGTTTATCTGCCTTGTCTATTCCTAACTAGAAGAATTAATATATTTTGATGTACATTTCTCTGTAATAATTTCTGCATAAAACTTTTTCTTCAATAATAGGCTTATACATTAGCAAAACCATCTAAGAAAATGAACAGTATTTTCCTTCAGAAGAATATAACTTCAGAAACAGTAATTATCATCCAGAACACCGTTAGTGAACATTATTGTTATTATTAAACTTCCTTTCTATACCACTTCTTAAGAAGATTGCTTAGTGCTGTCATGTCAGATCCCACCCTAATGCAACGTGCTTCGTAATTATTTAAAATAAAAGTCAATGAAAACATAACCAAATCAAAGTTTTTAAGTTTATCTGAACAAGAGTTAGTATTTACATTACTTGTGTAGAAATCATCAAACTTCCAAAACCTCAGGAGCATCTAAGAAAAAATCAACAAAAACCAGCCTCTAACTTCAGTACCTTTAAAAACAAACAAAAGCACATTTAAAATAAAATACTGTAAAATGTCATGATGTGCTACAACACTGAAATCCCAAAATTTCACCCAGAGCTTCATGTTTATAGTGGAATGTCAAGTCTTTTTGTTTATTTTGTATTGATTTTATTTAAAAAATGAAAACTAATTTTCTGTGGCTAAATAAGCATAATAAAGATGCTTTCAAAAGGAGCATCTGCCTCGTAAGAATTCTTTTTTGGAAACTTGGATTCATTTTGGTTTTTTCTCTCATATATGAATGTTTGCTTGACTAAGGAATTGAGCTTTAGAGGTAGAAAATGAGGACTGGCTGGTATCCAGGTGTCACTTAGATATGTTAGTTTTATTTATTTTTTTAAATAAGCGGTCTCTAATGGGATACAGACCAGGACACACATTCAGGCTCATGGAGATTTATTAGGTTGCTGCTGTTCCCCTCTCGTTTCATTAACCCTGCTTGGCGCCAGGCACACGCTCCAGCTTGAGGCAGGGGCTGAGCCCTTCCTTCCTCTCGGTGTATGGACGGTACCCAGCAAATTCCTGCCCAAGAGCAGGAAGGTGCGTGGGGAGGGAAGCAGAGCGAATTTGGGAAATGTTATGCTGGGGTGGCATAGAAGTTTCATGGAAGCTCCTTGTGCCCTCACGTATGCTGGCACAACGCCTTTGCTCTGACTGTCTGGGAAAACACCCATACGCATCAGCTCCAGAGACTGACATCTCTTAGTTGGAAAGTCCTAGAAATCATTTTCTTTTTTTGGAGATCAAATGGAAGACTACTCAGAAAAGCTCAGCTTGATTACAGCAGGCTGACATGGCATCAGGAAATGGAGGTCACAGCTCACTGCCTAGATGGAATTCTTTGAAGATATTGCTGTTCAAGGAGATATGGGGGATGAGCTTTAAAGTCAGCACCTAGTGCTTTCTACAGTGGGTCTCAAAATGATGATGTGCTTAATGTATATTCCAAGCTTGCATTTCAAGCTTTTTTGTAAAGCTGTACATGTTACTCTGCAGTTACAAAGCCAGACCATTGATAAGGTCTTATAAAAATGACTTAGACGATATGCCATGAGTGAATTTGATATCAGATTGATACTGACAAACATTGGCAGAAAATTAGGACTGATCACTGGAATATGCAGAAGCAATAGGAGTGTCACAGAAAAGCTCCCTGCAGTAGAACTTGCTCTGATTCCTTTTCACGTTGGTATTGAGAATGAGGAAATTGAGGGTCAAGAAATGGACACTGCAATGCTACTTGGCAGAATGGACAGTCCAGATTTGTGTGACTGAGAAAACTAATGGGTTTCAGATTTTTTTTGAAAAGCCTGGAACTGGAGAAGCTGTAACCTCTGTAATATCATCCCATTCTCTTGCCCTTCAGCAACTGCTCTGTGGGGCTTCCTGCTCTGCAAATGGAAAAGGGGTCAGATAAGGGCAACATCTGTGTGCCAAACTGACTCTCAGCCTTGTATGCTGTCCTTCTTAGGGGTATGCAGACATGAGTAATGTTACCTAGTAGGTTGAGGTGAATCTTTTTCATATCGTGTTCCACCATTAATATTGCTGAATGCTGAAGGGACAACCTGTTGAGTCCAGGTGGGGGATATGCTACCTCTCATCTGCTTCCCAGGAGACTTATTTCTAATCCATCATCTCCACATGTCTAGAGACTAAGTTTCTCTATCAGTGAAATGTCGTTAGCCATATACCAAAGAGGAGACTGTAAGCAGTGGTGTGTGATACTTTTGGTGTTTTTGTGAATCAGGTATTTACTGTGAATGGTGCAGTTTTGGTCAGATGGCAAATCTGGGAAATACTAGGCCCTGGAGTAACTCAAGGCCTTAAGAATTCATTACATAGGTGATGGTATGACATATGAGAAACCACCTGAGGGCCTCCAGGACTCTAGAGGTGACATTCAGTGACTGTTCGGCAGCTGGACTGACCAAAGTGATTGTTTTCCCCAAAGGAAATGTCTTGACTAAGGTGGTCAAGAGGAAAAAAAAACACCAAAACACAAAATTCATAAGACTGCTTTATCAGCACGTGTCAGGAGAGAGAAAGAAGTGATAGATAAAATGAAAACAGGGATCTATATTTCAGGCTTCCACCTGCCAGCTGGAACTGAAGGTAGACTGACACACAATAGAGCTCTGAGATCAGATGTGTGTTTGAAAGCAGACTCCATGTGAAATATGGGGCAATACCAAAGTTGTGAGGTTGTACATGGCATTCATTTCAGTTGCTGGCAAGCTGGATGAGTGTGGGCAAATGTATAGTTAAACATTTGCATTCAGAAAGTAATATAAAATCTCTGTCAAAGCTGAGAACTGAAACCATTGATAGGAAGCACAGCATTAAGTGGGGACCAGCTCCTTGTGCTTACACGTTCTTCTTGGGATGTAGCTGTCAGTATATGCAAACTAGGCATGTATTTTACAACTGTAGGTTCATTAAGGTATAGTGATTTCAAATTTCAGCATAATTACTCTTTCCAAAGAAATCATGTCAGAAACAGGGTTTGTGTCGTTGCTTTGTGAGTCCCCTTATAACCTACAAATTTTTGGACCAAATTCTAACTGAATTTGAGTGAAACAGAGATATGAAAAGTCGTGTGTTCTTAGAGTGATCTGAAAACAGCTGAGGAGCAATTGCAAAGGGAGTCGGAGTTTTTCCACAAGAAAAGCTGTGTTCATTAGAGAATCCTACAAGGACCTCAATCTTGAGGCGTAAATTCTATGAGAAATAATACTTTATTTTGCTGCTCAGAGAAGGATTTATTTTAACATCTTAAAGAACTTCTAAAAGTGAAGGAGAATTATCTCCATAATTTTGAAGCTGTTAGTCCCTAGTGCTACAAATGTTTATGTGCAAGACTAGCCTAGGCGATTCATTAGACTCATTATTTTCCTCACAGCTATTTCCTTCAAACCTGTGCGTAAATACTTTTAAGATCAGGCCTTTGCTGGAGGTATGTAAACACTAGAAAGAGCTTTTCGCTGTGGCTGAAATAAAATGTCTCCAATGATGGTTAACTGTCGTCCGCTATTATTATCATCATTATTTAATAATGAAAATAGGGAAAAAAATACAACATCCCACTTGCTTATGATACTGACGGCTTAGTGGATATCTTTCCTGAGTTACTGGCCCTCAGCTAGGGAAAAGCAAACTATCAGCAAATTAGATGAAACACTGTATGTATTATGGGAGTCAGAAAGTGCCTGTGAAGTGCATTTCTGATTGCAGAGCTTTAAAAAAACCTGTTCTAACTGTTCATAACTGTTCTAAGGCCATTTACACAAGAGAATGGGAGCTGAATCAACTGTTTTTGTTTTTTAAGAAAAGCAACCCAGTTGCTCTTATAAAAAATAAGAAAATTATTCCACTCTGATGTCAAGCTGGCAGTGCTTTTTAAGATATAAAATTAGCATTGAACAGTCTGTTCTGGGAGCCCATCGTTTTAGTACAACATTTTTTCCACCACAGTCAACACTGAATTCACTAGCATTGCCCTCCTTGCTTCAAGTGCTGTAGCTGTTCAGTGAGGAATGTAAAACTAAAATGAACAACAGTGAGGAGGAATTATTAGGATTGTTTACAAACTTAGATTTGCATGAGGGAGCGGAGATATTGACAGTTATACTTTAAGCTACTGCAGCTGGATAAACATTTATTGGATAACTCGAGGCCTCTTTCTCTTCCCTATCCCCACAACAGAGAATGAACCAAATGCAAGTCCAAGCTAATCTGAAAAATAATAGAACAGCTTTCAACAAAACCCATTTATCTATGAGGTCAAGAAGCCTCAGCCTAGTAATGCTCCTCGCTAGGCTATTCTTGACAGCATCGTCATACTATCTAGGAGGCCAGAAGTTGCAGTGTTACAGACCACCCAGAATTATTGCTCCCGCAAGGCAATGATAGTGGTGATATGATGTCAGTGGCTACAGACTTGAACTAACCTTTTAAAAACTTGAGCAGCAGTGGGAAATGCACTGCGTTGCTGTGTTTTATGGATTGATTTTCCTGGATGCATTTTAGCCACTGGTGAAAACTACATGGGTAGATGGTAAAAATAAATGAAATTAATCTGTTAGAAAATAAATGAACTAATATCAGTGTGCAGAGCTAGATGTAATTAATAAATAGGGCCTCTGTATATTTGACACATCAGAATTCTGTCAACCTACTTATAAGATAGAATATCTCATGTTTGTTTTGGTGAAAGGAAAACAGGCTTTCCCCTGGGATAAAAATATGACCGCATCCCAAATAAAAGAAGACTGTTTTCTGTATCTGTAGGCAAAACTTCTACTGCCTCTGGATGTATCAGCAATGTAAATCTGAGTGCAGTCTAGAGGAAATAACCACTTGTGAAGGCTTTACTGAACATGTGTTGAGGAAAGATTGTAGAAGTGAATTCCCATAAATCTGTTTCAATTGCTGAATGATTTTTCAAGCTGCTGGACGATCCAATATGTTGGTCTGATTTAAAACAAGGCAAGCAACCTTGATTTATTCTTTTTTTTCCTTGAGTGAAAAGAAATTGTGCCATAGGTTTGAATGGAATCAGGTTTGGCTTGAGAAATTAACAACATTCATGGGAAAATGTTTATAGGCATGGTGATCTGTTTGTGTAAGTGCTGTTTTACAAACCTGTGTCCCATTTTGCATAAGGAAGCATATTTGGGCCCAGCTGATCACAAATATTGCAAGACACGCAGAAATCTCATCTTCTTCGTTATTCTAAGAAACAGTCTGCAACCTATTGACTGAAGCTCAAAAATAACATGATCTCTTTTGTCTTTATTTTCTCACTCTTTGTGCCCTTTCAACAAATCTAACAAGATGGTTATGAATCATGGAAACCACAGTACTGTTCTGCTGGTATATCTTTGATATCTGCGTGTTTGTGGATATGTTCTTCTATTTCACTCATAAAGCTGGATGCATCTTATGTAGCAAATACTCTTTGGTTTATGTATGAAGTATTTTTCAGTGCATCTGGATGTAGTGACTAGTACCTGTGTGCTTGTGGTGGGTTTTGGACAAGCATTTATTTCATTTGAGGCACTTTCAGTTCTTAATGCTGAAGTCACATCTAGTACTAAATGCAGATGATGCTGTCATTGGCTTCCCAAGAAGCTCCCAGACCTCTGACTGCAAATGCTACTTCTTGAGCTGTAGTTTAGCACGAGTACAGCTAGCAGAAAAAAATATCAGATTAAACTGAACTTCTGAACTTCCAACAAGTCCTCTGTGACCATGTGACTACACCTGGTATGATCTCTATTGTATGAATAGCTGCCTTAAAATCTGCTCTCTGCTAGTAATTAGTCTCGCTATCCTCCTCATGGAGGATGAGGAAGTGGTGAGTGCTCTGATGTTTCCCTTCTAGTTCCTTCCAGTCACTGATCCCCGAAACTATTAGAATTTGAAATCCTTCATCACCTTCAGTTGTTACAAAGATGAGTATCAGCTATCATCACTTCTCTGTTTCAACTAGCCTCCTGGAGACAGAGATAAATGTTAGCTACAGATTATCAATAATGTTTCTCTATGACTAGAAACAGCTTTTATTTATATCACAATGCTGTAAACTAAAGCTGCCTTTCCATAGTCAGCACAATCCATTTTGAACAGAACCACTCTGTTTACCATCTTTCTATAGATAAACCTTGTAATGGGAACAGAGATGGTTGCATGATTTTTTTCCCCACTATATTGTATTAGTCATAAATTTCTTTGCTTTGTTTTTTTTTCTCTGTTTGTTTTGTAAACCGCTGAGAAATATCCCACTCCTTTCATTGCTGCTGTTGTTAATGTGTGCAGCATGCCAGGGGAATGAGGTGTAGCAGAAACATCTCTTCCCATCTGAGTAGATATGTTTCACGGCCAGAACAGCACAGGGTGTGGTGTGCCGTTCTCAGTAGTTTGACTCGTGGCCCAGGAGCAAGCTTCTCCACCTGCACTGATTTGGCAGCATGTGGCCCTTGCAATATCTTGGAGAGAAATACCTAGAAGAGTAGGGTTAAACTTGTGCTTCTCCATTGATGGATGGTTTGGACTGTGATTTGCTTCTTGATCTAATCTTTAGGGTGAACTGTATAGTTCTTTCCCTAATTTGTTTTATGTATGAAAAGGATCTTTAGTTGAAGAAAGGTTTTACCACTTGGTCTAGTGAAAACTGTCCCAAGTGCTGTTGTTTGAGATGGGCAGGCTTCGATGTAATGCCACCTATACACACAGTAATTTGATCTTCTGGAGCAGATCAAATTACTGATCAGAGCATGATCGCCAACATTCTTCTCTTTGTCATGTTTCTCATCTTATCCAAGATCAAGGCATCCCACTCCGCACACCTCAACACGGCCTCTGGCTGGTAGCACCTGAAACTTCACCTATAGAGCTCATTTCCTACAAAGTTCTAGGCATAACCTCACTGCCCTTCCCAATCCAGCTGAGCCTCCCTGTGCAGTTTGGTAATATTCTGTACAGAGGGATCTTACAGAAAACCCGGGAATTATTCCTGTATGTAATGTGTTGCCTGTTGTTGATGTGTCACTTAAAAAGGCTTAAGAAATATACCTGATTTTCATCTGCTAGTGCTGTTGCTCCTGATAAATAGTCTTTCAAGGGGACAGCTTCAGCTGCCTGTTCCTCAAAACAAAGAAAAAGTCCCTGTCCAAAGCGTCCTGGTTATTTGACTGCATCTCTGGCTCAAGGAGTTCAGTGGTCTTTGCATGTCCTGAGAGCTGAACCAAAAACTTTTAAAATATGTGCTAGGAAGGCTGGTAAATGTGCCCTAAGATGTAAAAGGAATTAAATAGTTACTGGGAAATTTGTCTCCTTGTTTTCTTTGGACTAGCTTAGTTTCCATCACTTTTCTTTCTGATTTTAAAGGGGCATAATTAGTAGAAAATACAGTAGATCAAAAGGAAGTTTCAGTTTTGCATTTGTGAGGTGATTATTTGTGACCCTGGGGAAGTTTTGATAAACTCAGTGTGAAAGACGGGTGTATTCTTATTGCACTGACCAAGAAGTATATTTCATGGAGTCTGTAATGCTTTGCTGAAAGCTGAGCATCTCCTTTACTTAGGACTGACTTGGGTGGATTTTTGTGGTTACAGCCACCCACACGACAGGGTGGAGATCCTGTGTTGTACCCTGGATGTCAGCAAGGAAGTAGCTTCTTTTTTCATCCTTGACCATGAGCGTTCCCAGTCCTGGAAGAGCCGCTTATTTCTCTTGTGCCTCGAGGTAATACAAACACGATGTGTTTAAGTGTTTGTTACTGTTGCTTTTTTTTCCTAATGGGGATTAGGTAGAGCCCTTCACTGCAATTACTCGCTCCCACTGTTGATTTCTAACTCATCGAAGCAGTCTTTTCAGTAGCTTGCTCTTACCTTGGAAATGAATCATATTTTGTGGCAGGAGTCAGTGAACTTCTAAGGGACAGAGTGCCTTTCTGTGTGGAATCATTCCAAATAATGCAGTGCTGGGCAAGAGACACGCTGGCGTATGAATGTACGTTATGTTGCGGTATAAACATGCTGCATCCTCTTCTTTTTGTGACACATCAGTATGTCCCGAAGGAACAGAATGTGCTGCGCTGCATTTGTTTGAGGACAATTAAGTCCTACCTATAGATTAGTGGAAATTATCTTGGGCTCTGAGCATTGCTGGACACTTAAACATGAAGAGTGGGTTTCTACTAATTTCTCTAATGTTTTAGAAGCTATTTTTTTATTTAAATGAGATCTTGGATATTAAAATAAACCACTGTGTGACTGTTACTATATTTTATTTCTTTAAAAGGAGAAGAAAAAAAAAAACACACGTATTCCCTCTTGTGAATTATTGTGGCACTTTTCCCCTCTGAAAACCTTGTCTTGTTCTGGAACAGAGAACTACTTTTATCTTCCAAAATCTGCTGCTTGTCTTCTGACCATAAGAGATAGAAGCATCAGTTGAACTTAAAGTCAGTTGGAAGGGTGTGCAATATTCACAAGGAAATGTTTGGTTAGGAAACAGCTTTCAGAATTTCATCTAGTGATGGAAAGCAATGTGTTGCTGAACTCTTCTCTACATGTTTAAGGAGATTTTAGCTTAAAAACTCAATTTCCTACTTAAAAATGAAACAGCTGCATTTTGATTACAAGCTGTTTTCATGTTTTGTTGTTTTGGAAACACTTGTTATGTTTCTCTTTAACAAATGTAACGTTACTTCCATTTCTGCTATCTGAATTGTGGCGATTTCAGTGTTTCAGCTCAGGCACATCAATGACAAAGGCTTATGTAAATGTGAAAGTTGCATAAAATAGTTTTAAAGCTTCACATAGTTTTTACACAAGGCAATAATTTACCCTTAAGAACTACATTTTCAGAAAACATGGATAGGAGTATACTTGCCTTAGAAAACAACAACAAAAACAACATGATAGACTTTTCATGCAAATAAGCAGTGTCGATGGCATGGTGAGTCTACGTCAGGCAGAGTCCATTTGTGTAGGGAATAAACCCCACGCACAGATTCAACATTACTTCATGACGAGTTTCATCACTGAAGTCTCTTCTCAGTGTTAATTAGTTTTAACAAAGAAAATCTTAGTTGATTTTTGCACTGGTTTTTCTTGTGTATTTTACCTAGTTATTCCCCATGCTCAGCAACACATTAATTTGCTCATCTCTTAAGTGTTGTAAACATTCTGCTCTGTACTTTTTGTAACCAAGACAGTAAGTTTTCACATAGGATAATTCAAAGTGATGTAACCACAGGGAGTCAGAAAAGCAGATAAATGCTAAGATTAGAGACTATCAGACATTTTTTTGGCTGAACAAAATTTTCTGGAAATGTATCACTGAGCCAGAACACCTGTGGGACAAGTGAGGATGGAGAAGAAGCATTGGAAGAAAAAAAAAAAGATGACTTGCACTTGGGTTATGAGAAAGCAAGTACCTGCTGTGTCTGAGACAAAGGAGAGATTTTCGCTCTAGGTCACTGGAGTGTGGCAAGGTCAGGTTTCAATCTCGGGATCTCACCTCTCAGTGAAGTCCCCAGCTCTTTCGTGTATTTTGATAGCCTTTCCTGCTTGCTGAGATGAATTGTGCCAAAATATCAGTACTTTGTAGGACATGCGTTGCTTGTGATTTATGACATTGGGGTAAAATTATAAGAGTGCAATATAAAGACATTAATAGTTTCCACAGAAGACGCTTGTTGTCTTGTTCCGTTCTGGTTAAAACTGAGTCAAACTGACCATTACATCTCAAGCTGGCTTTGAGAGCTTTAAGAGAGAGCTCGACAGGAGTCAGTGGTACTCTTGGGGGACTTCTGGTTGGAGTTCTCTTGGTCATCCCTCTCTACATGTGCAAGTGCATTTCTTTCCTGCACAGCCTGGTAATCCTTCCCGTCCCCACCACTGGAAATGCTGAGGAAGAAGTTCTATTCCTCTTCACTGTCATTTTTGGGAAATAAGTGAGATGGGGATTATGGAGCTGACTGGTTTCCGAAACACTGAACATAAAGCTATGAAAGGGGCAAGAATTAATGTAAGACAGATGGTAAGGAAAATGAGAAGTTAAATAATGGCCACAACATTTTCACTAAAGAAATATTTGTGGTTTGTCTCAACTACATCTTGAAAAGGCTGTGTCAGCTCTTCGTAATCGAAGAAAAAAGTGGTGTGGAATGATAACAAAGATGTACCAATGACTAATTGTAACTAAAAACTATCCCAGATAAGCACCTCAGAAGTGCTTGCCCCAGGCACTTTTTCACTGTTTGCTTATTTCTTGGTTCACTGAGATGAATCACTTCTACGGCTCTCAAGTTGTGCCTCACCTGGAAATAAATATGCATATTACTCAGCAGGTTTTCAAGTCTTGATTAAGCTTGTAAGTAGGATAAAATTATTTTTGCTGGTTTTGAAGAGACAGGTTGCATATTGTTGTAGTATCATTTGACTTCAGTGATGCACTGCTTTCTGAGTTCCAGTATTTAGGAATGGAGCAGCAAAGTGTGCAGGTGGCTAAGGCCACCACCCCTGTGGAAATACAGATCAGAGCTTTGCTGTGTACAGAAGCTTTATGTGACTCTCACCTCAAACATTTCTTAATAATATTCAAATTTTATTGACGTAACACAAATCCTCCTCCTCAACTCTCAGCTCTCTGATTCATGCCCACGGTATGCGAGGGTCTAGGCTAATTGGGAAGGCTTGCTGAAGTTCAGTTCTTATGTCACCTTGACCAGCTTTTTTCTTTTAAGCTGTTTATTTTTAAGAAGAGAAATCCAGGGCAGAATATGCTCTTGTCTATCTCACCGGTGTTGATTTGATACTGTCATGGAGAATATAGCCCTTGTATTTGAATTCTGTGAGGAAAAACACATTGACTTGGTGTTGTAGTTCATTTTGTTCAGAAACCATTCTTCATTTATATTTATTAACTAGAAGGTCTCTGTTATACAGAGTTGTATTTATATAAGTACTACGTTTTAAATGTTTACACACTCATAAGATGGTGGGGTTTTTTTGTTTGTTTGTTTGTTTTCCCATTTCACAGAAATCCATTTCTAAATCTTTGTTACCATGGTCAAAACAACTTTACAGACATTAAGGAATTGTTTCTTGAGATACCTCTGGGATATAGGCACTGCTGTTTCAGCTCTATGGAGGGTTACTAAGACTTAAGCAGACTGCTCACAGAAAGAGAGAAGAGGGCAGGAGCAGAAGCGTTAAGTATTGCACGTTGAACATCCTTACTTTGGGCAGAGCTGCACAAACGAGCAATCTGTTCCGCCGTCAGGAGCTCAGTGTTTTGTAGGACACTGTCTCCCTTCAGAAGTTTGAAGTATGTCAGAAGGTTAGATATCTGTGGTATCCACAGAAAGGAAACAAACGTGTCTGCGCTTTGAGCTGTACTCATTTTGGTAACTTGGTTTGCATAGTTAGACAGAGACTCAAGTTTCTTGTCGATCTGTTGACTCTTCAGCTCTGAGGTTTGGTATCTGCTTTTATGTAGCCATAATAAAATTGCAGTATGTGTGCATACCTTGGCAAAACGTCATGCAGGATTATGAGAGGTATTTCCCTAAGAGAATGAGTTTGTATCACTCTTTGTGTAATACTTAGCCTGATTGCTAGCAATTTCTATTGTTTTTTCCTATTGAATTTCTTTCAGAATATCTGCACTAATTTTTTAGAGTGAGACTCAAGGTTCCAAGAACACGAAGAGCGGTATGTAATGTGTGCAGTTTGGAATTACTGATTGCACTAATTGACTTCATCTCCATGCTTTTCCACTCAGTCATGGGGTATCGAATTATGTCATGATAGGGGTACAGTGCACCAGCGAACCACAGAACGCACAGGCATCCCTTACCTGTGCTGGTAGCCCTAGGGACAGCAAGGCAAGAGATGAAAACTATTTTTCCAGGATGTAGCTGGCTTTGCTTTTCTGAATTACCAGAAATATCCCATCTCCAGAAAGTCTTTGTATAGGGAATACAAGCTTTTTCTGTTTCAGCTGTATTGCTGTCCTACATGCAAAGAAAGCAAACTCACAGTTCAGGTCACTGAAGGTTTGTGTGTGGATGGAGAGGCTCTCCTGGATGGAACAGAGCTTGTCATTACTGACTTTATGGTGAGACCACTGGTGGTGCTCTCTGGCTAGCTATGGGAGGAATGATGTGTGAGCAACTGAAGGGAAAGCAAAGGATTATAAGGGGATCTCTGTAAATGAGCAGACAGTGATAATTGTTGATTGAGAACATCAGGAAAGGTCAGGCAGCAGCAGCTCCTACCTGGCACCCATTTGGCAAGTTACTGTCACGGACACAGCTGTAGGGCTTAGCTCCTCAGATGTGGTCAGTGTTATAGGAGTCAAACATCTTCTGTAGGTTGTCTTGATCCATCTCTTTTGCGGAAATATGCATCTATGGCTAGCACAAAACTGCCTTCTTTGACATGAGTGTGTGTGACTAAGTGCTTGACAGAATATGTGGGGAAAAAAAGTAGGCATGCACCTGAGCATAAATCCTTGGAACTCTTACAGCCTCATCTAGAGTCCAGCTTTGCAAATGAAATCCTCCTGTGTGCAACTGTCTTTTTAAACATGCAGCCAGTATTCTCAGGGGTTGCATTTTCGTATATTTATGCTGTAGCTATATAGATCTTTATGTGTACACTTGAATTCCTTTTTCCCTCCGTTG
This sequence comes from Lagopus leucura, assembly GCF_019238085.1. Lineage (NCBI taxonomy): Eukaryota > Metazoa > Chordata > Aves > Galliformes > Phasianidae > Lagopus > Lagopus leucura. Next base: position 6,618,363 of record NW_024962271.1, on the reverse strand, counting down.
TATCATTCCAGAGCTTGAGGGTACAGCAAAAAATGAACATGGAGTAGGAGGGTGTTTCTTGGACTTCACTTTTTTTTTAATTTATTTTTTACTCCTCAGGAGCCATATGAATCATTCATAACCATGAAAAGACTGTGTAAATAATGTGGAAAAACAGACTTTCTGTCCTATTTTAGTACTTCAAGATATCAAAAAAAAATTCTGCAAAACTGCTGAAGTAATCTGGAGGTAGGAGGTTTACTATTTCCCCCTTGCATGCCACCACTGTTGCTCTGGAGACTTTTAAAAGCATTGAGTGGCATGAAAGCTAGATGTGACATTGTGCAGGCAGTTGTGGATGGTAGGCTCTTGCGGGCCCATGAAAGTAAACTTTCTGGGGGCAGCTGTTCTGTGTCACTGCTGTCATGTTGTTGTTTAACTGGAGGCAGCAGTTAAGGGGAGTGAGACCGCTACAGGGCTGCTTGCTGCCACTCATACAGGGAGCCTCACCCTCCATCAGCAAATAAGGAGAGTGTGACAACAGAAAGGAAATCACAAAGTGTCAATGCATTAATTCAGGACTCTGCTTGTTTCTCATCACTGTGGGAATGTCTTTTAGATATTATAAGAGTTTATAAATAGCAAACTTCAAGGCAGAGTGATGTGCAGTTTGCCACCATTGCTTTGTGGGTGAGTACATGTTTGAAAATCTCCTGATTGCTGTTTCTGAACACCATCACCTTTCCAACATCTTTGCTGCTCAGGAGATAAGTGTAGGTGTTCAGAATGGGTGGTTGCTCGGGATGTTCAAGACATGATTCATATGCTTATGATCAGAACACTACCTGATATCTTTTCTTTGAGAAGGGAGGATTTTGGGGGAAGCCCAGTATACTGTCCTGCTTTATGGATTTGTTCTTTCAGCAATAAGGTGCCATTTAAGACATCTCTGATAACACATTTGCAAATTTACTAAGAAAGAATATGTGTGCGTATATATATAAATATGTTATTTAACCTTCTCTAGGAAATGGAATTTTGGATTATTTTTCCCCCTCTGAAGTATCTGCTGAAGTGCATTGGGAAAATGCTGCAGTTCCTCTGAGAGAAAATTTGAGGGTGCTTCTCTGCTACCACTAGAGAGCAAGCACTGGCACTGAAGCTTTTGCTTAAACACTGTAAAGCTTAATAGGTCACCAAAATGCTTCTGGTTCTTTATCTTGAGAGGGACTGTGTGAAGTGAAACTGTTACTGTAAACAGAGAAAACATGCAGCCATGTTCCAAAGTGCACATTTTTGGCAGCAGTGAGCTTTCTCCAGATAGCTGCCTGGGAATTTACAAATTGGTCACATCTGAGTCCATTTCGTGAGCCTTTCTCGAATCTGCACCTGCCTCCCCAGGACAGAATAAAGGGAGAGACTATCGATACGTGATCCATTCGCTGCGGTGTCATTAAAGCCAAAGAGAGACAGCCATGTTTTATTGGTCTGATTGTAACATCTTGGGTGGCAAAACATGATGTTATCTGTTGGAAATGAGCACTCGGTGAGTCAGGGCTTTTTGATTTTTCCCCTCTGGATTACTAGGACTGTTTCTGAATGAAGCATAACTTTCTCCAGGTTATTTTAGTTGAGAAGAGAGGACAAATATTCAGATCACAGGCTGAATCATCAAGTGGGAAGAGGATTCCTGGTGCTGTGTTTTTATCAGGCACTGGAGCTGACACTGGAGTAAGGAGGCACTGAGTCACGATCATATGGGAATATATGGGTTGCTGTGTGCAGGTAACATAGCAGAGGCCTTTTTTGGAAGACTGGGTGTAAAGCTGCACAAAATTATCAAAATATTTGTCCATCAAACGTGAAGTTGTTTTTTTTTTTTTTTTTTTTTTTTTTTTTTGTAGTATTTGGCAGGCTACCCTGTTAGATTCAGATACAGAAACTAAATGTGATGCTTACTTGCAGATTTTCAGAGCGAAATAATTATCATTCTAGCACAGCAGCTCTGGAAACACACCAAAAAGCCATATGCTTTTAGATCAATATGTGGTCTTTTCTTACTACAGGACAATTTTACCACAGACCATGGCATTCTGAACTCACCATATTATTTGATTGCTATGGGAATATCACAAGGTGTTTTGGTCTTGATGCTTTCCTAGTCCCAGGTACAACTTGTTTGATGTAAGTAGCTGCTTGTTGTTGGAAATGAATAATGCCGTGTAGCAACAAGAAAGGCCTGAAAGACTTGGTGTTTGTTAGTGGCAGTTCTTTGGTCAGCCAGAAAAACAAAATGAGGCTGGTTAACTCTGGGTTTAAATCTTTGATTGCCGATTCTTTTATAGCCCCACTGACTGTAGTCAGAGCAACTACACAGGTATAAATCTGTGAGGAAATGTGAATTGACATCATTCTCATTTCCAGTGTTTTGGGAGGAATCTCTTGACCAGCTATGTCCTTGTGGGCTTTATTAAAAAATACATGTGCTTATGTATTTGGGCACACACTCTTAAAAAGACAAATTATTTCAATTCTTTCTGAAGTCATCCTTTCAAGGCGGATAGTGTCATGAAGGTGGAGCATCTACTCCTTTTTACTCATTCCATTATCTGTTTCTTAATACTACTTATGTTGAGAAAATGCCACTAAAAAGCTTTTCTGAGTTACAAACACTTCCAAATGTAATTTGGGGTGGAGTCTCAGAGAGGCAGATATTCCTTTGTAAATACAGAAGCCACCTGTACACCTGTGCAATATTTATTTAATAACAAATAGTTACGTATTTGCAAATGAATAGTTGGATTGTTTCAGCTGCTCTCTCTCTTCTATGGCATGAGTACTTGGCTGAAAAGGGATTGTTGCAGCCTAATGTTCTATAACAGGTAATGGAGACCCTGGGCAGTGTGGTCCATCTGCTCGGCAACTCACACCTTTTATTCCTTCCCTTGCTCGTTCCTGTTTAAGTCTGCCGATAAGGCCTGGTTTTATCTGAGAAGGTACAAATAGTATCTCTTGCACACCTCAACTATACAGTTGTTCACATGGCAGCTTTGAAAGCTTCCGGGTTTATCAGTGGAAAAAAACGGTTGGGAAGTTTGGAAAGAAGTTATTTAGTACTTAACTCCGTTCTATCAGCACTTCTTTTTTTTTTTTTTTTTGGCTGGGACTTGTTCTCACAGAACTTCAAGCTGGATTATTTGTATTAAACTTCCTGACTGAATTCCAAACAAGTCATCTTTCCCCACAGCACTGACCTTTAGTACGAGGCCAGAATAATTTTGATTTGTTTCAAGTTTCCCTTATAAACCAGAGAACAAGAAACAAAATCTCTCAAAGGCCCAGCTAGCTAGTTCCACAGCAAAATCCTCTCAAATTCTAAGGGGGAAGGGGGAACGATAAGTTGCATATTCCAGTCTGACATCCAAACTAGACGTTTCTGGAGCATGGCTATCTGCAATCTCACAGACAACAAATCTAAAATCTGCAGAGAAATAATGGCTGTAAAGAAAGGTGTTAACTTACTTGTTTTTAACTAGAGCAGTGCCCTGGTGGAAGAACTGCAGGGCTTATTCCAGATTCTCCTGTTGGATGTTTCTGTACAGAGCAGAAGTGACGTCTTAGGCTGTCATTTGCTGAATTTATCAGGCCACCATCTCACCCTGTGCTTCTCCTGGTTTCCTTCTCACACAAGCATCAGTGCATCACCTCTGTGGTGAACAGGATCAGGTAATTTAAACTAGCTGGGTGCCAACTGTTTTTATTCTGTATTTTATTTTTTTATTTTAAATTTTCAGATCAGTTGTTTGATTTCCTGATTTGGTCCACTGTGTGGCTTCTTGGTTGTCTCTGCCAACACATGGGAGGAGGCAGTGTGAGCAAAGGAGCAAGTGATATGGAGGGGAGCACACCATGCTGATTCTTTCATAGCCGTGATCGAATATGAGGTCAGAAAGTCTTGGCCCTGTGATGGCAAGGAATGTCCAAGAAGTAAGAAGCAAATTCAAGAGGTTCCCTGTAAGGAAGAGAATAAAGCGAAATAGCTGGAGAGCAAGAGCTGGGAGTCCTGTAGGGCATGGGAAGCAGCTCAGGTAACCTTACAAATAATCAGATTTGCTCGCTGCTCAGCTTAGGCTGGCAGCATAGAGGAGAAGTCCCACAGATAATAATGACTTGAGAATGCCCGGTCACTCACAGTGTTTTGCAGGATGTCCTTCTTGCCCTTGGCTTATTAGGATAAAAATACATTTCCTGTATGCGCAGTTCATCGGCTATTCTGTTCTCAGACTTGCTGCTGCACATAACTGGAACTGCAGGGTCTTGTCTTCTGCAGAATTGGCTTTGGTTCCTCCTTGCCAGACAATTAGTCCCAAATATTTATGGGACTGCAGAGGACGTCCCAGGAGTTGAAAGTGATCTTTTTCCAGCACTAGGTGGCTCTGTGGAGTTCTGCAGTATCCTGTACAGAAATGTTTAAAAAGTTGAGGTATGGACAAAAAGTAAAACTTTCGCATTTTCCTTCCCTCAATAATTTTTTATTTTTTATTTTAGTTTAGTTTAGTTTTAGTTTTAATGCTAGAAAATCTAAGAATAAGAGTCTTTTCTTTTTGTAAGCTGATCACTGGCTTCCAGGTGCTCAAGCTGCTTGGAGGCCCTTTTGTGCTCCCCACTGCCTTTGCACCAACTAATTCTGGTAGGTCTCTGACTTCTGGTGACTCTGAAGAGCTGCTGTAAGATTTACTGAAGGACTTGCTGACGGACCAAGTTTTGAGAGGGCATCATCGTCATACCAGATGTCTGTTGTGCTGGGTGCTGTAGATGGGTAGCAGAGGCTTATTTTAGGCCCCAGATGTTTTTTTTATAACTGCTTAAATGCTTGAACTGTGTTGCTTTACAGCCTTGTTTCGTGCTTGGTTTGTTGAAAGCTCTTGGATGAGGATCCTCAGGACATAAGGGTAACATGCAGGAGTGCTTGAACTTGAGTTTTGGACACTTGATCAGACATGAAAAGGAGATGTTGCAGTAACTCACCTGACCATGTAGACGCAAGGCTGGGAGTGCCAACAGTGATCTCTTGCTAAAGCCCCCATCACAACAACACAAAGCATTTCAGAGGCTTTTAACAGTACTTCCAGAGAGTGGCCAGCAGTTTTCTCACCCATATTATTCTGCTTGACAGAGGAAGCAAAAGACTAGTTGGATACATTATTGTGAACTGCTTGTGAAATTCTTTACACTTAGCAATGTAAATCTGCTGTGGGTACACTACTGGTAAGGATAGCTCTGATTTTTGCTAGGATGGCTTCCAGTGTCAGACATCAGTAGACAAATACTTCCTGTAGCAGAACAGGCCAAGGAGATTTTGGCAGTGTTGAAAGATTTGGTGGTTTTTACTCATAAATATGTAGTTTAAGGCAGGAATGTCTTCCTTGTAATATATATAATATAATAGAAATAGCTTTATTTATTTATTATTTAATGTAATATATATATAATAATAGAAATAGCTTTTTGCCTTCAGAGGTCGACTGTCCTAGTTGAAGATGGAAGGTAGAGGATGGTAGCCATAGAGCATTAGTAAGTCTAATTGGCAAAGCTTGTTTAGACATCACAGCAGATGAGGGTCTTAGTGTGGGATTTATAGGAGGGTAATGAAGTAGATAATATTGCAGTTTCTTCTAAATGTCAGTTCTTTATAATGAGAGAAGGCCTTGTAAGACAAAGCAAGCAGACAGTAGCAGAGGGCATCCTGGTACCTGATGATGTGGGTTGAGCTGCTTCCAAGTGCTTCCAAGTGACTGCTGAGAGGCGCGTTGGCCAGGAATACATCGAAGTGTACTGACAGCTGAGGGAGTGTGGAGGAACACAGACACTGCCTTACTACAATCCAAGCCACTCATATACATTAAAACTACTGTCCTGGAATATGTTTAGTGGAAAAGTATTTGGGCAAGAGTTTGGTTTTGGGGTGGAAAAAAAAATCAGTTAGTTTTAGTGTCTAATTTTATACTGAAAGCAAACTTTCTTGTTTGCCCTGTGAAGTCAGCAGCAGCATGATGGGTCTCTGGGGGCACAGCAGTGCTGGCCGGAAGCGGCCTGCCAGGGCTGCTCTGGGATTTGTTTTCTTTTGATTATGGGAAAAATAACCCGAGATATTTCTGTGCGTGCAGAACATTCTTAATGACTGAAAAATCTGTTGTCAAGTAGGGACAAGGCAGGAAGTGCCATCTCAAAAGACAACTAAAATGTGTTTGGATTAGCTCTAAAAACCCAAACAAATTTATTTTTCTACTTCTAAAAAAAAAAAAAAAAAAAAAAAAAAAAAAAAGAGTCACACAGCTAAACCTGAGTTCATTCACTGCAATGGAGTTTATTGGAGTTCACTGCTCATTCACTTCCTCTGAGGTATTAATTACTGATCTCCTTCAGAATGCATGAAGTGAGAAATGTGGCAGAGGTGCTGCCCCACGCAATGTGGGGGATCTGGTGAGGCTTTGTGCCAGCCTGCAGCTCTAATCAGCTGTGTTACAACAGGAGGAGAGAGGCTAGAGATGCTGTTCTCCTGTTTTCTGTGGTGTCTGGGTAGCTGGCCATGCTGCTTGCAGAGGGAGGCTCTGAGTACGTTCCTTAGGGGTATCTTTGTCTGAAATAACTTCGATATTTCCAACGGAAAAACATCCTCTGGTGCCATTCCCATGTCCTTCAAAGTCTTGGCACCATGCAGGAAGCAGAGTGGTGGCCATCTGCTCCTCACCCTGAGCCACTGGCCAGGTCACCTCTGGCTGTCTTAGATTTTAGCTCAACAGTCTGCAACTTTGTTTTCACTTGAGGAGCAAACCCCACAGAGGATGCTTCTTGCCGTGCTCCTGAGGCTGGTTTGTTGTAGCAGGCTGCGTGGTGGTGTCTCTGGAAACACTGTCACCAAAAGCAGCGCAGGACATTTGTCCCCATGTTTTGGCTGCAGCCAGTGTTCTGCTTGTGTGTCCTGCTCCTGCCTCCTCTGCTGCCTGTCCTTGAGTGTGTATCTGCGGCTTGCACTGGGAGCACTTTTGCAATGGTAAAATGGGATATTCAGTACATTTCAGCTGGAAAGGGAGTAGGAAAACATAGGCTGCCAGCCAGCAGAGCACAAGGAAATGTGTTATGTAGCCATGTGTCAGTTATCACCTGTCTCCAGAGTGATTTTTGGGATACATTTAAAATACTCTGTAACACTCTTCAGAAGAAGCAGATGGTTCTTGCTGGTGAAACAAACAGCAATGACACATTTTGCTGTTCCTTTGTAAATAGGGTTGGCAGCTGGCAAGCTACATACAGTTCTGCTCACCTGTTCTTCACTCCTGTTTAAGATGTCAGCACTGCTGAGTCCCTGCAGTATTCTTCCTGCAGATCTGCTTTTCTTCTGGCCTGCATGTTCATATGCAATGCTGCAACTGAAGATTGAGCTCAGACAACTGCAATCTTAGGTACCTTCTGCTCTGTGCTCCCCAATTGCACCTGCTCAGCCTGCAAGTGCAGCTGCTGGAGATCCTTAGGCCATGGGTGCAAACAGAGCCATAAGATTCTGGGGCAAGATCATATGAAAGTAACTCACTGCAATGCAGTAGGTTCCTAGATTTACATTATTTTTTGTCTTATCTGCAAAGGAAAAGATTTCAGCTTTTAAGGTGTTAGGATTAATGCAAATGAAAAAATAAATCAAACTTAAGGTTAAATTATATCATGAAATCCAGCATGCTTCATCAAAGCATTCTCTGGCAACTGCCAGAGCCATTGATTTAGCAGATTTTCTGCTCTGTATTACAGAATAAAGTTAAACATTTAAAGGAAACTTTGTTTTCCTTGAGCTTCCTTCTTTTTGATTCAGTTTGGAGGGTGCAATGTTGCGTTAAGAACAACTGCTCTGTTTCAGTGCTGCTAATGAGCTTTTCCATATAGACCTTTTTGTTGTTTTATCCTCATTCTGCTGGTACTTCTGGAAAGTAATTGGCCAGTTGCCTGGCAGTAAGCTTATTCATTTTTTAAATAGTTGTTTGTTTTTTTTTTTTTCTCGCTTTTTTTGGAGTATATTTTTGATCCAGAGCTTGGAAAATGTGCTGTGGGTTAGAGAGAAGCTACCAGCTGGTTGCTGGGAAAATATGTTCTTTAAAAATGAAAAGGTTATAAATGCTTTTTTCTTTTAAATAGAAAATAAAATTATATTAATAATCAACTACAGCTGAACATCTGTCGCTTTTACCATTAAGTGTGGTATATTGGGCGAAAGAAGAACAAAGGGCCAAATGAGGTGTAGGTATAGCTTTTATAGTTTGTGAATCTAGACAGCAGGGGATCTATTCTAAATAGTAAGACATTGCTAGGGACAATAGGACGTGTCTAAAGTTACCATAATGTTTGTTGAATGGAGACTTGTCAGTTTGATAAAAAGAATTAATGTTAGAGAGTGGCCACTGGCAAGATCCTGTGCCAAGATGCCACAGCCCTGTGCCCAGCTGGGCAAAGCCTTCCTCTTCTCCCTTGCCAGCAAATGTCCCAGTAAGGAATGGAGATGAATGGAGATATAAATGGTGTAGAAAACTTTATGTATTTATTTCTCTCCCCCTAGTCTTTTTCTGATGTAGGAAGAAGTGGAGAAAAAAATGGAACAACTCTCAGGTGAACTCCCTGGCATAGGCAGGAGTGGAGGAGTGCTGCCACTGCCATCATCTTGGAAGATGGTGTGTGCTTCTTGCTGCAGGAGACCAGTGCCCCTTTTTACCTCATTCTGTTAAGGAAGGTCTGTGGAAATCTTTTTCTAGGATCTGTGTCGACTGCTAGAGGTAAGTGCAGTTAACTGCACGGTTTGCAGCTATCACAGGCAATTCCTGTCGTGCTCTGCCTGTTGCTGCACCCTGCCATGCATGCAGTTTTTGTTTTCTAATCCTTTGCTGCATCCATCCTTGTGTGCAGTCTGCAGACTTTACAGACAAGGGACTAAGGTGAGACCACAGCCATAATAACTGACCTTCAAAGAGCAAAGTTTATTTCAACTGTATTTTGATGAAGATTCAGCTGCAGGATTTAGATGGTAAAGGACACAGATGAATGCAGTAATTTTCTTTCCTACCCTTAATGCCTTGTCTTACATAGGATGAGAGACACTCATTTAGCACGAATGAGCACAGCTTCCTTGGTTTTATCAGAGCAATGTTTATTTTCATTAGCTGGGAACAGTTTATGTCATGGTGTTTCCTTGCTGTGCCTGAAAGCACCAAGCGGTGCCTCTGACTTTCATTTGCTTTGCCAGAGCAGCTGGCAATTATCAGTTAAACTATCAGTTGGCTTTAACATTCACTTTTAAAGGAAAGGCTGCTTTTTTTAGATAGCCCATTTAGTTGAATCACCGTAACAAACCAACGCAGTACTCGTTCTTTGACTTCCCCAGACACGTACATACAGGTATGGGCTTTTGTGTATTTTTTTCATCTGTGACAGAAATCTTTGAGAATTTGATCTTAAATGTATTGCTAGATAGATACTTTAACACTTCTGGCAAGCCAGCTCTCTGCGTGGTTTCTTAGCTTTTACACGGTTTTCAGCTCGTTCTTCTCCTACACCGTATGTGAGTACTGTGATTTATGCTAGCTGATGTTGAGTATTTTCTTCAAATGGGACAAAATCTGACAGCACAGGGAAAATGCAGATACAGCAGAACATGCTGGTTTGTACGTGCTCTTAACAAACAATATGGCAATTGAGAACTTATTTTTGCTATCTCAGTGTTAAGTGAAGGCGAGAACTATGCACTAACAGAACGTTAGAATCTCGTATGAATGGTCAGCAGGAGGAAAACAATTGTACTCTTCTGGAATTTTGCCAAAAAACCGCGGTTAACTTCATAGCTTTACAAATATGTAATTCAGTTCTGTGGGGATGATGATCCCAGAGGTGGTCACTGAGGGACAGCCTGCAAATTCTTCCAGGAAGCAGGAAGTCACTGCTTAATGGGTGACACTTCTGTATCTAGCTTAGACGTGTAGAAAAAACTAATGATGATGTGTCCTGCTCAACATCCAGCAGCTCTTGCTGACTTTTTCCAGATCCTTGCTTAATATTATTTCCTCCTTCAAAGTTTCTTACCTATATGTGATTCCAGGCAGGAGTTGGTAGCACCAAGCAGGATCACAGTCTGGCAAGTTAAGCCCAATTCTGTACCTTTGAAAGCTGCAAGTTGGGTGGGCAACAAGTAGGAAGAAGTCTGCAGATTGCTCCTGTGTTCAGAGTGATGAGGTCCAAACCTTCAGGTGGGAGAAGGGCTGTAATTGCAGAATCCTGTCTTTTGCTTTTAAATGAATTTCACAAGCAGAGGTGTCTGTAGCCATGTTCCAAAGTTTAATGTAAATAAACCAGTGATTGAAATTTGAACGTTTTAGGAAAAAAACAACAAAAACTCACCACCTTCAGGAATACTGCTTTTGAAAGAAGCCATACTAGTCTAAAATATGTGCAAACTGAAGTGCTTCTTAGATCCAAAGCTGGTTTTTATCACCCTCAGCAGAGCCCTGATTCACTGTCATTCTTCATTTGCTAACTTCTGCCATCCTTTTGCTCCTCTTAGCTGGTGTGAAGTTAAAAGTATGGGCAGCAGTGATCCAGCCAGCTGGGGTTTTGAAAAGAAACCTGTAACGCCAAATGTGAATGCTGAGCAGCTGACTCTAATACCTGTCAGACTGGGCTGATCAGAAAATGCAGTAGAGGTAGGAACAAGCCTGCAAATCCAGCTTCCTCAATTACACACCCAAGGGAATATTTAAGGTATTACACACATATAAGGTTAGTCTTTCTTTTGGGCCTTCTGGGAGGAGTGCAAGTGTCACATCAGATGACTTCCTGATGTCTTGTCTAACCTCACTTATTTCAAGTCCTCACTTATTCCTCAGCCTATGAATTAGGATGACTAAAAGTTGAGTAACAGTGACGTGAGCTGAAGGCAGACATCAGTCTAGGTCACACAGTCCTTGTGTTTCCCATCAGTAGCCAGTGTCCTTGGATCAGTCCTGGGAGACCTGGCAAATCCTTGTTTACCTCTCCAGCTGCAAATTAAAGGTTGCAGACCTGGGAATGGTTGATAAGGTGAAAAGCAGGGCTAGCAAAGCACTCTCGAATATTCTGCATGTAGCAGATTAGCAGCCATGCATCATGTAGCAGTTTCCAGTGGTACGCTGCCCTGTGGCTTAGATGCCAGGGAACTGCAGAGTTCTGTGGTGCTCCCCTCTGGGAACCAGGTCCTGACTCATGCTCTCTCTGCAGTGAATATATATTCATTTTCCAGCATGCGTTTCCTGCAAGGAGGCCCACAAGGGGCAGTAACTATTTTTTAAGTGTTCTGTTCTTTTCAACCAGGCTAGTTAGGGGTTGGCATAAATACTTGCTGCATTATGAGTATGTCCCAGATTTTATTGACTACATTTGTGTCACTCGTGGTGATGTGCTGTTAAAATGCTTTACGAGTTAGACAGTCTTATATTTTTTATGTCTTCAAAGAGGGCGTGAATTGCTCACTTTGAATGGTTTTTTAAGAATTGTGAGAATGTGGCATATATTTTCTAAGTCCTTATAGACCTGCAGTACATCTGTTTCAAAGCACAGAAGTGTAGACTGTGTCTCTAAAACAATTGTTTGTAACTCTTTCCGTTCTGACTATGTGGGAGAAAAAATTACCAAAATAGCTGTTGTATGAAACCCACCAATAAGTTTCATTTCTGAATTTGAAGTCATTTGTACTTGGCAAAGCCAACGTGGCTGAGCTGCAGCAGGCCTCCCTGATGGACAGAGTGGCATCACACTTGTGAACACTCGATGCAAGTCACTGGGGGAAAGAGCATCCATAGGGATGGGACCGTGACAAGGTAAATTTAAAAGAAACTCAGGGAATGTAAGTATACAGAAACTAGGGAAAAAACTTTATTCTTCAACTCTTCCCCAGGCATCCACTCTTGGCCAAAGTTGACAAGGAGATACCAGTGCTGACAGATCTTTTGCCTGACAGATGTAGCTGCTCTTGCAGGACTGCTGTGAGTGGTAAACATGTCCATCTGTGCTGTGAAGCTGGAGGCAGACCTTCAGAAAGGTAAAATGCGTACATATATGCAAAAAAAAAGAGCATCTTTCTGATCCTATCAGAGCTTTGGCGGGGATTCTTTGTTGCTATGGCTTGGCAAAAAATTGAGAAACTTCCCCAAACCAGGGTCTTAGCACTTAAGACCTACACAAGTTCATTGCCCAGGATTGTGCTGCTCTTCTGGAATGCTCTGAGATCTCATGAAAGTCTTGAAACGGAAGTGTTCCTTCATACTGACTGGCCTGCATGTGAGCTTTCCAGACTGGTTAAAGCTTAATTAAAAATTGCCAGAGTGGCTAAATTCTTTTCTAAGTGCAGCTGCAAAATATTAGCTGTGGGCATGTTTTAGACCTTAATTAGTAACACTTGCACTGGAGGACCAAAATCCTTCATGCATGCAGCTGCTATAAATTAACATCAGTTAGGCATTTCTTTAGGCAGTACAAAGGTCTCTTGAAAATGGTGTTAGAGCCCACCTAGATTAAGAAACATACATCACTTATGCAATGAACTGCAAAATCAAAGATAACTAGAAAATGTCTTTATTGAAAAAAAGCAGATTATAGCATCTAAGGTTAAATGAAACGTCTGACTTTAATATTAAATAACTTAGGGTGATAGCAAGTAGCTTCTTCTTTAGATAAATAAATCTACATTTCCCAATTATTTTTCTTCAACAATCAAGGGAATCAAACACTGAAACACAAAACCACAAGTAATTCTAAAAACTAAAAGACAGAAGCACATTCAAAAGTTTTACAAGGATATATACAAAAATAGTTAAACTAATGTATATTTTCAGCATGTAAACTAGTTACATGATATACAAACAGGGAATTTATATATTTCCTACAAAATAAAAATCAATGTTGGTCCAAGTTCTTGGAAGAAAACTATATTCTTTTAAAGAAAATGAAAATATTTCTCAAATGAAAACTTAATTTAAGTCAAATTATACACTCTAGTTACGGCATTAGTTACAGGATGAATGACAAACTTTTAAACTTTCCTTGAAACGCAAGAAAGCAGCTTTTGTCTCCTTTAGAGCTTTGGTTTACTTAACTACTCTGGAATTTCTGGTCTTAAAGAGCTCCTCTACCATGTTTTCCTTTTGAAGCTCCACCTTACAAAATATACATACACACACACACGTGCACACAAGTGAAAAGAAACAGAGAGAAACCCAAACAAACTCCTTCTGAAAGCTCAATTATCTGAGTGCATTCTTTTGTTTTGTTTTTCAGTTTTTATTTTGGTCCTTTCTTTGGAACGCTTCCTCCAGCGCATGAGGGACTCTGAATCACCGAGAACAGCTCTGTGCTGCAGGGACTTGGTGAGACTACCTCAGCGAAGAGGTAAGGTGCGTTCCTGATAGTTGGTGTTGTTTTAACTTTATGGACGTATTCTGACAGTACAGAACATAAAAGGCCGCTGATGAACAGCCACGTCATAAAACGAGCTCCAGAAAGTTTACATCTGTGTTGAACTGATTTAAGAATGTACTCCTTAGGAATATAACTAAATGAAGTTTTCTCACTTACATAGTTCCCCAGACAGGAGGTAAAATGTGCAGAAGCTGTTGCTAGCACTACAGCACGCATCGCTATTTCAGATTAGCTTTTATTTATTTTTTTTTCCTCTGTTCTTTGACTAAAAGCTGGCAAATCTCACCCAACTGCCAGTTTTTATATTAAATGCTGGAAAAGCAAACTTTATTATCCAAAACCAAAATGCACCTGTCTGTAGGAAATACTGGAACAACTGCTGCTTTCTGGTTTTAAACAGATTTCCTATTCTATACTGAAACTGTAACTTTCAACATAGCACTGTGAGGATACTTAACACATTGGAACTGAGCAGAACTACAAGCAGGACAAATTGACATGTGAAATTAAATATTATTCTGATCTAAAGTATGATCATTTAAAAAAAAAAAAAAGAGGAAAAGGTAAATACATGTACATGTTAGATCACGCTGACCCTTGAAAAGTAATGCTGAGCTGGAAACTTAACCTTGCTGTTGACTGGAGGTGGAAGTGCTGAGGAAGGTGCTGGTGGAAGCCCAGCTAAATGCCAGAGTCACCTCCACCTCTGGCCACAGTGGTTTTTAAGGTTTTTGCATCAGTGTACAGCATGTACTGCTATGGAATGACTCGCTCACAGGAACAGACTCAAACATTCTCTGTGTATTTGAATGATTGTTTTCTTAATTTGAATTCTTTAGTATGTAATTGTAAAGACAAGCAATTAGAAATACCTCAAAGATAGATGTGGGCCAAAGCAGCTTCCTTAAATGGAAAAGTATTACGTTGCAGCTCAGGCTAAAAGTTTATCCTGAAGCTCTATCTTCATTTCCTAGTGTTTGTAGTAACCTTAATGGAATTCACCTAGTTATATAACCCAACTGAAGACAATTGTTTCTTTTTCCAGAATTTGCTGTTTGGGCAAGAGGCACCTGTACTTCTGCTTCCCTCTTGAGGCTGGTTTGGTGACTATGGGCACAGAGGTAAAGGCATGCGTGCATGCAGCCAGTGTCTACCCTTCTGCAAAGGAGGATTCCTAGCTCACACTGCTGAAACAGGACACTAGTTATACAGTAATTCCTACAAAACACGGCTCTCACACTAACTTGTATATTAATTAGAAAATTACTTTTTAAAGGAGTATCTGACTTGCCAAAGAGCATTCAGTAGAACAGGTTCATCTAGGCCAGAGGAAGTTTGGTAGAAGTTCAGAAAACATAGCTTTTGTTCCTTACTAACAGAAAAAAAAAAAATAGTGCACAAGAATCTTTCCTGCCTCCCTGCTCTTCCCCACCTCCCCAAGGAAATTCCAGACTGTCAAAAAATTCTGTTAAGGGAGTTAATTATTCCACTTTGGAATTAGGGTCCATTGGATGCCCTTTGTACTTTTTTCAAGAGCACCACAAATGGCTTTCAAAAAATCAGTGGAGCATAAGAAACTAAACTGCAGTGGTGTTACCAAATAAGTCGTTTCATCAGTCTGCATGCTGAATTTAACGTGATCACTTCTGAACGGGCCAGTCAGATTCTTGACATGCTGAGAACTCGCACTGAAGTGTCCCAATTTACACATGCCGAGAATCTGGTCTGGTATTTCCACTTCCTCTGGAGCAGAAGAGCTTTATTTTATTGTAATTTTGGATACAAAGACAGCAATGATGGATTTATTTAAAATATAAATTCAGGAAGGCTGGATAAATTCTCATGAGAATGCAAGGAATTTTTTAAACATACAGATGTGTGATTTGCATGTAAATCATCAACACATGGTAGAAAAACCATAAAAAAAGATTCATCGAACTTCCTATATGGAAGACATACATTTCCCCAGAGCTCTGAGGTTACTGTAACAGCTTATGCAAAACATGAAAGTGTACATTCTATGTACATCTAATACTTGTTATAAAACGTCAGTGTTTCAATTGTCTGACTCTAAGTTATTATTTCTGCTAAACTGTGTTGTGTTTTTCCATTGAAGATAACCATCATAATCTGTTGAAAAGTACATCTAGAAAAGAACACAAAGCTGAAAAGATAATACAAAAACCGC
Organism: Lagopus leucura; assembly: GCF_019238085.1. Taxonomy (NCBI): domain Eukaryota; kingdom Metazoa; phylum Chordata; class Aves; order Galliformes; family Phasianidae; genus Lagopus; species Lagopus leucura. The sequence goes on along the minus strand of NW_024962271.1, from coordinate 6,602,714 downwards.
AGCCCCTCCATTTTAATAATGTCTCAACATACAATCTTAAAGCAGTTGGTAACAAATGAACAAATAGTAGCCTGCATAAAACAGGTAGTGTAAGGTTTACCTTTGCATAGAAAGGGGCTGCTAACTCTATTAAACAAACAAAAAAATTTAAAGATGAATTGCTTACTAAGTGCCAAATCATCAATGTCATGTGAATGCGTTTTGAAGCTACGGCTACACTTGTACATAACAAGCAATTACAGAGCTCAGTACCTTCCTTCAATTTTACAACCCTGCATGCACTGTTCTTTTGGATATATTCTTCTGTAACGTGTTTTTTATGAGACCCTTGACATTCTTCTTTAACAAAGTTAGTCCTTAGATCACTGTGGAACACGTAGGTTGAAAAGTTGTCCTGATATGTCTTCACAGAATGCCATTATCTAAGCCATGCCGAAAGCTGTCATTGCTGAAGACACTCGTTTGCTTCCCATTCACTAATTCTGGGAACGTACGGTTTTTAAAATGTGAGACTTGTATTCTCTAAGACCAGATTTCAAGGAAACTAGTGAAAATGCTGGCATTTATCTTACCATGCCTGCTGCAATGTGATAAAGGTGCTAAATTTTGGAAATTTATTCTGTACTCCTTACTTGGCCAAAACCTCCACTGAAGAAACGTGAGCAAGGAGTGCAGAACAGCCCTTTGTACCACTGTTTTTAAAAATGCTGCCACTTACAGTTATGACTTGATGGCGCGTTATTTGTTCAAGTAGACGGTGCCTCAGTGAAAACGTCTAAATAAAAGAATGCATATATACAAGATTAGAAAGAAGCCCTTCCCTCTGATTTAAAAAATAAATAGATGGTTTAGAAGGTTATTACTGGAATATCTTTAAAGGAACAGGAAAGTCACTTTTAAATTTGTCTTCTCTTTTAAACGGCTTACTGGCAATGGAAATGTCTTTCAGAGTTCCGTGACGTGCATTGGATAGCTTGGCGGGGGATGCGATGGCAACTTAATATTGAGGCGCCTGATATGACAGCTGTGACAGAGCAAGTGGCCCTCTAATGGGTAACAACGATGGCCTTCCTCATCATTGAGCTGCAAGCCACAATCCTAGAAGGAAAATATACATCCCAGTTTTATGAGAGACTCAGGTAGGTCATCTTATATCAACACTGATTAACCCTGCAAGCTCCCTCTCGCACCACAAAAGACAGCAACATCAAGAGTTTATGGTAGACGGGTCCTGTCTATCCTGCATTAAACAAAATGACATCACTAAAATCTACTAGGACTAGCTATAGTAATTCTAGCCCAATTCTAGCCCAATTCTTTTTCCTCTCTCCATCTTTTCAATGTCGATGCAAATCAAACAAAAACTCTCTAAAACCGTATTCCTTTTTCTGTAATAAGAAAGTCCATTTCTTCAGTGGATTTCAGTTTCAGATTGAGAATCTATTGAGGTTTCGCTACAGCTGTTAAGCTGTCACACCAGGAAAAGATGACACAGGAAAGTAGAAAAGTTTCCAAGCTTGACTACTGACTTTGCATGATGAACAAATGGTGGATGACAACTTAAATGACATTTCTTACAAACTGGACATTTGCAAAGTGTCTGTGTGCATACCTCAGAATACTGGTACTGACTGAACTAGCATAGCTGGAGACAGCAGTGACCCAGTGTGTACAGTTTGAGAGCCTAATTTGAAGCTATTAGGCAGTAACCTACCCCTGCCAACACATGGCTAACCTCTGATTACTGTACATAAATGTTCTCTGCCGTTCTCAGCAGATGTGGAAGCAGCTTAATTTGCCTCAAACTGAAAAGAGAATGGGGAAATGAATAATGAAACAGAACAGAAAACAAACCCCCATTGGGACATTCTAATATAATGTCAATAGGCTGAGAAAGAAGGGGAGGGAGCTGTCATCTTAAGTGAAGCCCGCACAAAGCAATAGTTGAGGGAAGAAGGGAGGGAAATACAGCTCTCCACATGCTGAAATGTCCTATGCCAATTTATCTTGAGTATCAGCTACCTCTGTTGGAAGGAGCTGGCTAGGCGCATAGGCTCAGATGTAGGTCCTGAAACATACATTTCAGGATGCCCCAAATTTTGCTATCCTTCTCCCTCAATTGGAAACCTCTCCATAAAACCATTTTTGAGCTGGATTGCACGAAAGGTTGATCTCAAATTAAAGAGTTTGTCTCCTTCCTTGTATTCCTGGGCTGCACAGATAACACTCAACTGAGCTCTCCTCGCTGTGAAGCAAAAGCACCAGTCCCAGATCTTGATCTGCTCCAATAAATGTTTGAATGTTCTGCACAAAAATACTGTCATCGATACTGTCCTCTCTTATGTAGTAAACAAGTGTTCATCCAGCATGGAAACACACAAATCCCCTGGAAGAACTTTCCAGCACAGGATGAAGGTCTTTCCCTGCATAAGCAAATTCAAACCTCCTCATATCACAGCCACACAAACTGTATCCAAAAAGATCAGGAAAAAGAGACCCAGAGCTTCCTCTATGTTCTCTCCCCATCTACAAGTACAGAGAAAATTCCACCACAATGAAACTCAGCCTTTTAAATTAATATACTGGAAAAAAAAAAAAAAAGGAACCTTATTTGGTACTACTGGAAATAGCAGCTAGCACTCATTCCTCCAGCTCCTTTCAGAAGCCACCGTGCAAAGCCCTACCTGCCCAGGCATGCAGGAGTCAGCAAACGCACCCTGGGTTGCAAACCATGCATCTACTGAGAGGAGAATGTTTGGTATAAGCAATCCTTGTCCAGTGCCTCAGCCCAGCTCCTCTGTGACACTCACCTCACAGTGATAACATTCCACATGGTAATCTTTGTCCATTGACACTACTCTGATGGTTTCTTCAGATCCCTGTTGGAGAAGCACAGAAAAGGTAAGAGTGGGCTTTTAAGTGGTGTTTTCTCAATCTTCTTTCAGTATGTTGCCCAACATACAGCTTTGGAAAGGTGCTTCTGTGTAAGATATCCCTTCTCCTTTTGTAGAACAGAACTCTGTAACTGCTGAGGGTCTTTCCCTCCATGCACTGCACTGCAGTACCAGTTTTCCTGTTAAGCAGTCCTGTGGATGTCTGAAATAGGCTGTAAAGGTAATTTGGGAGGCATAGCTAAAATTTCATGTTCAAAAGAGAGTTTTTCTCTTGAAATAAAATCATTTTCCAAGGGCACCCAGAAGTTGAACAAACTATAAGCCAAACACTATGAGATAATGACTAGGTCACTATTCCTAGCAGACTCATTCCCCTCAAACTAGCTGGTGCACAGCTACTCTGCATGTGCACGTGGCAGTGTATGTGCCCTACGGTCCTTTACATAGCTGTCTAGCATGTAATTATGCACACAGGCCAAAGCCCCAGTGCGATGATGGATGCAGTAGAGCTGTGTAATACCTGGCAGAGCCCCAGGCTCTGCCAAGCTGCCCATACCCTTCCTGTAACCTCACAGGTTACAGGAACCTTTCCCTGAGCCACTTCCATGCCTCTGAAGACAGAGCTCATTAAATTTGCTGACCCACACTGTTTGCAGTTCCAGGCGTGGTTAGAGCATCAGATATGACGTAGACTATGTCTGAGAGAAGCCACAGGCAGGTTAGCACCTGCACTGCTGGATGTGAACTAACCTATGAAACCTCCGTGGGAAAGAACATGGAGTCTATCCTGCTAACCATCAGATGAGTCAGCAGTAGGACTGCATTTTTACCTTCTTTTAATAATTATTAATTTTTTAATCATTTTGTAAGGCAAGAAACTAGAAAAGCTCTATGGAAACTTCACTCCTTATACCACCATCAGCAGGGCACGAGATTCTGGCCCAGCTTTCCTAAGGTTTTTAATTTAGCACAAACGTAGGATAATGTGGCATGGTAAAGGTGGGCACACTGAGAGGCTCCGGCCACAGACTTTACTAGGGCACAGCAGCTTACAGGAGGCACGCTCTGGCTACATGTGCCTGATGAGAGGAGAAACAAGGCGCGAAGGGCCTTCCTTGTGATCAGGCTGGCCAGTGACATGAGCAGTGGGAACTCAGAGGGTCCTGCAGCTGCTGGAGTTTAATGGAACATCATTGTGGGCAGGCAGAAAGGGATCATCTTTTCCAGAGTCTTACTGTGCTAACAATACCATCACAATGGTCTGAGGTTGCAAGCAGCAGTCATTCATCTGGCTTTCCTTTTAGGCAACTTTTCTACCTCCTTTTCCACCCTTTAACCACTTCATTATAGTGACCTTCCACGACAACAGGCTGTGTGGCTTCTGAGGGTCAGGGTAACCCCTCAGCTGTCTTTTCAAGCTTGGGCATCCTAACAGATGCACATCAGAAAAGCAAACATAGCGGACAAGGAAAATTGCTACTTGAGCTAATGGGAAATTCTAAAAATAAACAGAGCTTTACTTCTTGGATTGTTCTTGGAGCCCCAGTTAGGGCTTTCAATTAAACGAGATTTATAACAGCCCAATTAAGACCTGGAAAGCACCCTAATGATACAAAGTAATATGCTACATAAGCACTATGACTATTACAACCTCTGGGAATGTTTGGGAGTGACATTACTGCTGAACTGCGTTTAATTTAATATCTGACATACGTTGTGGAAGAAGGAGGAAAAGTTCTTGGAAAGTGTTCTTATGCCAACAGCTGTTTGTTGTAACGAGTCTGTGCACATTAACATGTACCTGTGCTGGTAGAATCGGCTGGTTACAGGAAGCGCATTTTGGTGCAAAAACCCTAGGGAGCAAGAAGACATTTTCAAGTTACATTTGAAGTTTCTTCAAAAAGTAGAACCAGGAGAACTATTCTTACCATGCCTTCTTTTAGTAAAATGTAAACCTGGGTTTGAAGATATCTCTATGTTGTTTTGGGGTTTTTTTGTTTGTTTGTTTGTTTTTACAATATTCAGGGAAAAGGAGACTTAGAAAGATGTATCTACCCCAGCTTTATTGCTTAGCTCTTCTTGACCTCTAAGTATTATCAATCCACCCCTCTTTCTATACGTGCCCTTTCTCTCACCTTTCTTTATTCAAATTGTGCAAAGTAGCTCCTGACCTGGCCGGTCACCAGCTCGCATGCTAAATGGAAGAAGGACTGATCTCAGCTAGGATCTGTGCAAACCAAATACATCAGCTGGTTTTACCTGCAGCTGCATTATATGGTAGTCACTGGGCCAACATCACTCCATCCCCACAATACAGTCAGACCAATACAAATGAATTTAAAGTGATTTTCTCTTGATCCACGAGCTGAGTTACTAGTTGGCTGGAGCAAAGAAAGCATTTACATTTCCTTTGAGCAAGAGTAGAAAAGAGTCCAAAAGCAATCACTTAAACAGTAAAACTTCATCCGGTGAAGGTCAGATCATTCTAACACTGGCTGCTAATTCTATGTCTACTGTCCCATCTAACTTGATGTAACTTACATTCCCAAGTATCACGCACCACTAGCATCTGGACACTCGCAGAACCTACCACCACTTGCAGAATTAGCCACATCTAATTAGTAATTAAGTCCTGAAAGAAGTAGAGAAGCAGCCAGCAGAGAAATACATCCTCTAATACGACCTCATTTTCAACCTCACTTAGCCCTTGAATTCCCCACAAGACCCACCAAGTGAGTTTTAGGATAACTTTACAATGCAGTGTGTGAGAAGAGCACTAAGGGACAGCTAAACAAATAGGAATAACTCTTCATCTACTGCAAGACTCACAGCTGTACCAGTAACTTAACCGGTATAAATCTTCTAAGCATACAATAGATTTGTTTACTTACGTATGGTAGTCTTTGACACAGTAAATATTGTTCTCCACATCTACAGTGAAGGGGACTCCATCCAAACACTCATTACATACCACGCAGCGGAAGCAGCCAGGGTGGTATGACTTTCCAAGGGCCTGTAAGATCTTAAGAGGCAAAGAGCAAAGTAAATGGGTGCACAATTACATGAAATCCTTCCTCATACACTGCTGTGTCTGACTTTTAAAAATGACAGAAGCACATGCTTTGGGATGAATTTACCAATCTGGAGTTCTGTCAGCAAGGGGCCTTTTAAAATAACGAAGTTCCTGATTTCTGTGGGTTTCTATCAGGCTCCCAATAATGACAGAGATCTGTGAAAATCAGATTAAGTCCATCAGTATTAGCTCTGCATGGCTAATACTGCCCAACAGAAACTAAGAACAGCTTCACAGACTACTTGGAAAATCTGTTGCAGTCAAACACAAGTGAGTAGGATACAGAGTTAATTCACAAAATGCATCAGACCGTGACAGGAGTCTAAAGTAGCCATTGCTCACACCTACGCAGTAAAATAATAAAACTCCTGTTCCACCACACTTACTGACCAGTTATTACTCAGTTATAGGGGCCCATCAGTTTTTGCTAAGATCTGTATCAATGAGTAATCAAAACTGCCCATGCTTCTGTCATGCTGACCTTCCCTACTGCCTGTTCCTATGGAGATATTCGGGACCTGTCTGGACATCTGCCTGCGTGGCCTATTGTAGGGTACCTGCTTTAGCAGGGGCTTTGGACTCAGTGATCTCTTGAGGTCCCTTCTAATGCTGTGATTCCGTTATTTTAGAAGCTTCACAGAAAGCCTTTATTATGCAGTTTTCTCAATACTGTTATAAAATCCCTTCCACTTAGTGGAGGTGGCGTGGCACAGGGCCATCAAAGATAGCACACCGAGTTCATGGACTAGGTTCTGGGAAGGACTAGACAAGGTTCCATCTTCAGGCAACTCTCAAGAGATTATAGCACCAATTGTACACGTTTCAGGTGTAACCACTATCTCTGGGAGGTAATTTCAAAAAGTTTCTGCTAGCAGCAGCACTCAGCTACTAATAGACTGTACAGGGAGAATCTCCACTGACAAAGCTGATGTGACCTTGCAGCTGTTTCTACAGGTAAAGTTCAACAGGAACTAAGACATGGAGCACAGCTTTCTGTTCAGTGACTGGTATCAGACACTTTGATTTGCAAGACTGCTCCTACCCAGATGCAACTTGTGTTTAGGCATGCATTGCTATCCAAACAGCTACATAACAAGCACAAGTCCGGTGTGGTTGTGCAGCCACCCTTTGCACAGAACAACTGCACTTTCAGCCCTTGAAAGCTTCAGGCTGCACCCAACCCTGTGGGGCTGCAGCACTGTTCCTCTGTTGCACACCAGTAATGTGACTGTGCAGACATGTTTGCTGCCTGTGCACTCCTAAGGAGGAACACAAAGCAATTAGCCAAATAAGACTGCTTAATTCCTGGAGCTCCCAAAGCAGGTTCCTTTTTTTTTGGAGTATACTTGCTGATGGGAGAATGGCAGACTTGCCAAGCTTCCGGCCACTGAGCTCCACCAACAAGATATTAGACTCTTGCCTGGCATCCTGCAATTAAAGGCCAGTTCAAAGCATGCAAGTTGTGATACCCCTCCCCCTCCCAGCATGACACAACTCTAGAAGTTTGCTCTTGGGCTAAAACGAACAATATCCTTGTCCAACCAGTGGTGCCAGGATATGTGCCAGAATTCTCATTAGTGAAGTCTGTGTTCCAGCTCCTACTGCACCTTTGTGTTTGCAGTGCAATCACTACTTCTATTATGTGCACTGATAAACGTTCATGTACACTTTAGAGCAAGAGAAAAACATTGGCATACATGTGATCTGCACTTCTTCAGTGTGCAAGCCATTTTACTTGGGAATTCTGCTTAGAAAGAACAGATGAAATTTATCCTGCTTTCACCTAGAGAAGGATGCCAGCAGTATCTGGCTCAAACCACAGCTCCTTGTTTTCTTATAAAAGTAACTGACCACTGTCTCCCTGCAAATCACAGTAGCAAATAACAGATTTTAACAGATGTAGAGCAAGTGGCAGAAGGTAAATAAAGCAAGAAGCAACTCACGGAGCTGGCAACAAACCTCAAGACTATTGTTAGTGTTTCTCTCTTTTCTAGCCCAGACCTCGACCCCACTGAAAGAGCTCTTGTCTTACAGAGCACAACCCGTTTTCCTTTACCATGCTCATACAAAGCTGTGGCCTATATTCTCCCTTTGTTATTTCTTTTTTTAACTGGCATGTGGAAGAAAAATGGCATCCCATGATCTCAGGTAGAAGAGACGCCCAACTTCAGACCAAGTAAGCAAGAATATACTTCAGGTTACAATACTGCCTCAATTTGAAACGCTGCCTTTACAATAGTGGAGACACAATGATATTCTGACTAGCGAATAAGCATGTTGTCTAACAGACCACTATCCAAAATACATCAGAAAAGATATAAAACAGTTTAGGTCTCTTACCATTTCCATTATGAGGTGTCCACAAACAAAGCACTTATCTGCTGTTTGCTGGAAACCCGAATACTGTTGAAATAACAGAAATAACAGGGTTATTAGTAGCCACTCTTTTAGCTGCAGAAATAGATGAACATCATGCTGTTTTCTATCCTGTGCTGTATATGACAGCAAACTACACAATAGATCTGCTGCCATATGTTTTCCTTTATATTAGCGTGAGGGGATTACATGTTATTTCAGATCAAGAGGTTGGAGGCAAAATTATTACTGTTATGCAACAAAGTGATTATGAAGAAAAAGGTCTTGCAGACACTTTGGTGGGCCTGAAAAGTCACCCAATGATGCTGTGGCAGCTGACACAGCTCCACACTAAGGAATATAGCTTATGCAATCTTCAACTTTGAAACTTGTGCAAAAGAGACTGTAGTGCTGAGGAACACATACAGAGGTGGCTTTTTCTGCAAGATATTGCTCTGAATTGTGCAGTGAAACTGATGTGCAAGTCTGGGCGAAACACCTGAGTTCACCTCCCCACTTTCAAGTAGCAGCCTTTGTATCAAAATGCTTGCTTTTTTCTTCTAACTGAGGTAGAAAAGGCCTGGCTGCTCGGGATGCTTCTTGGCTGCGCTGTATCTCAGTAACCATCTGGCTAGACTGTTTCCTAAGGTTGCGAACTGAAGGGTTACTGGAAACAGGTGGGTAGGTCCTGGCAGCACAGACAGCAGAGGATTAACAATAATTCAAACCCAGCTAATTCTAAAATCCTGCTGGAATGAATTTACCGGTACCATCTGGCTGTCGTTTGATAAGGAATGCAAAGGAGCATTTACCCAGCTATTGATTAAGAAAGAACGTTATTTCCCAGGAAGAGAATGGCTTAATGGTCACATTAATGTCATTTAGTGCTAACTAGACTGTCATAAATTACACTGTTTGTCAGAAAGAAAGGTTTTGCTGACACAAAATCACTCTTTACACGACTTACCCTATTATATTAAAACCCTGATTTGTTTTTAACAAGAGAATTGTTATTTGCTACATTCAGAACTACATTACTCTATTAAGACGACTTCATAACATGGTAATAAGTCTGATATCAGTGATAAAATATTTCACAGGCTTGGGAAACTGCCCCTTTGCCGCTACACTATTCTTTCTTCCTGATCGCAGCACTGATCTCAGACAAATCAGAAACCTGCTTTACTGACAGCTGGTAGATTAGGCTTTGCTTGTGCTTTACCTCTCTTTGGACTGGAAAATAGTAGCAGGCAGGGAAAACAGCAGCACCATTTCTCCATCTGATGGCAGTGCTGTTTAGAGGTAAACAATATGTCATCATCTCTACATTTTTTGTCTCTCACCTGTCAGTCAACTTCACCTCTGCAGTTTGTTCTCTTCTCTTTGAGAATTCAGACGTGGCTGTTGTGCTAAGTTTACAATTTTAGAAGCAGAGCTTAAAATATTAATTAAAATTGTCAACCTCTGCCTTTGAAGCAGTTGATTACTAATCTTACTAATTACTAAGCTTCACAAGCCTCCTGCGTACAAGACAGAGACTGTTACTTGCTCCGGACAGCAGACAAGGGAGAATGGCTTCATTATCATCTGTCAGCACACCAAGGAGCCTCCCTGATGACGGGTTCCCAGTGTGGCTGGTGGAAGCAGCACTGGTCCCTCAGAGCTTGCAAGCGATTCAACCCCATGAGAAGAGTGGTTTGGTTGTACAGACTTGTACTCTTTGTCATTACTGACATTACTCCATAGCTGGAGGTGGGAAAAGAAATTTTGGGTATGCCACCCTTCCTCATAATCTGGAGACGTGAAAAGCAGATTGAGACAAGACAGTGAAATAATTAATGGATCGACATGCAAGATCCTAGCTGAGAAAGCCCATCCTAGCTACATTTCTTGTACACAAAGTAGTTTATACATACAGTTTCATTCTAAATGCAGACAGAATGAGGCTTAGTTTGTAAAGTTCTCAGATGTATTTTTTTTCTGAAGATAACAAGTACAGACCAGCCTCAAACTAGATAAATGCGTTCAAAAGGATACACACAGTATGAACCCAGGACAAGTAAGTGTATTTTTGAACGTTCTCAAATATTTGTTATAGATGCTCATTAAGTATATACAAAAATATTCGAAGAATTTGTTATGAAATAATTGCTGTGAAATTCAAAGCTCAAAATGAAGCCTTATTCTTTACTGTCCCATCTGTGGATTAGAAGTAAGATGCTAATTACCAAAATGCAAAGAAAACAAGTAAATGCTAAGGAGCTGGTAAAATATTTTTCCCAATTCCTTGACTTGGTCCCAGATGCCTTCTCCCATATTTACCTTGTCCTTGAATTCTCACTCAGGATAACAAAATCTCAGTTTATGCGCAAGAATCAAGACCTTCATAATCCAACTCCCCAATGATATTTATACTAAAATAAGACTCTAGAAAACCTTGAGATATGATTAACGTATGCCAGAACGGAAGAGTGAAAATAAAGTAGAAGACTTAGCTGGCTGAACTTTTCTTTTGTTCGCTGTCCACTATACTTTGATTATCTAACAGGCACAAAGAGAAGAACAAGTCCCCTTCTGTCTCAAATATTTAGGACTGATAGTGTCCTTCTATGAAAATCTTAGGGTTTATGAACGGTTCTGTCTAATATGCAAGAATTTAACAATGAATTTTGGACATATAATGGACAATTATGCATGGAGGTTAATCCCACCAAGTACGGTAGGAAAACATTTCTCCTGTCTGCCCTGAACCCTCCAACCAACGTTGGTTGTGTAGCCAGGGCCTTTTAAAGTTCAATACTCTCATTGGGATTTTCAGAAGCAAAACCAAACAAAACAAAGCATTCCTGACAGAGGCTTCGGGATCCCAAGTTTCTACCTTAGGCAACATCAGAGCTTGGAAGGGACGTGTCACTGCTTCTCCTTCACATGCCTAACCAAGCCCAGGGAGAGACCGATGCACTTCCCTGCTGTCACGTACTCAATAAAACAAAACCCTCCTCCTGGAAACAGACCCTGGAATCTCATTCAGACCCATTTTCTTCTTTGATGGGGATGTTCAAAACCTGCTAAAGGTTTGTGCAAACAGATCAAGTGGGTTACATTTCAGTAGGTGTGGCAGTTACTGCCAATGGTATGAAGCTGTAAAAACTGTTACAGCACTGCAAAGTCACCGAATGTGAATGTTAAGCCTAGAATTGAGATTCTTACCCTTTTATGCTTCAAGGGCTTTTGAGAGGTATGATCAGGAGCTTTTGCCAAAATGCTGTAGGCATTTAATTCGGAAAACTAATTTCTGAATTGGGTGCTATGCTAATAATGTATTCCAACCCCAGGCTGCCTGTAATCCCTCACAGACTCTCTTCTCCTTGGTTTCCCATTAGCAGAGCATCTGTCTTCTCACTGCTCTATTGTTTGCGCTCTGCATGGGACCCTTAGTACATGGGATACAACAATGCAAGAAATTCATGGGGTCACATTAAAAGAGGGAGAGAATATCAAATTTGGTTTCATGCAGATGGTTGGTTTTTTTCTGTTTTTTTTTTTTTTTTTTTTTTTTTTGCACACACATTTAAATGCAGTGATTAAATTGAACTGAACAAAATGGAGCCTTCACAGATATCAAAGATACTGGAGCCTCAGAGCAGGTGGCAGAGATTAAAGCAAAACAGTCCAGAACCTTACCCTTCATCTTGCTGGAAAACCTTTCATATACCCTGTTGCTGTGCCCTGCCTTACTGCCAGTAAGGAAACACTACCACAGCAGCGTATCTTCATGTTTCTGCATTTCCACTTAGTTGCAGCTGAAAGACATGGATTGGGCAAGGATAGACCTTACGTTCAGCACAGAATTTGTTGGACTGTGAAAACACTGACAAAACCCAGGAATTCAGCTGGTAACTGACTGCCTTTCAAGGCACATGACTTGGATTTGTCCACTTCAGATTAATGGTATCAGCGTTACGGAACTTGAAAGTCCCTCCTGTCCCAACCTACAGCAGTCAGCACCTTTAAAATACTCACAGACTTCCTCAAACTTACATCTACCAGAAATACCACACAGCAAATTCCTTTCCAAGCTTTCATTCCATTACTCCAGTAAACATATTGATAAGCAATGTTTGTCTGTTCTCTAACTGGAGAATGCATTTTAATCTCAAGTCTCCTAAATGCAACATCCTAGCTATTGTCTAAACTACATTTGCTCTGTGACTTCCATTAGATATCAAATGGGCACAACTACAACTTAAGTCGTTTACCTTTCAGCTGGATTCTGTTTTTTTCTGAGAGTTTCCGTCAGCAGCGATGGGCTCTCGGACCAATGCACCAGTCCCAGTGCTCACCTCCCAAACACTTATACTGAGGTGGAAAATCAAACCTCTGGCTCCAGCTGACACCAGCTTCCATTACACTAAATAAAAACAATCTTCCTGAGGATGCAGCAAGTGGAACAGACTATTTCCCACACTGCCAGTTGTAGAAAACAGCATGTGTGCAAACTGAAAAGAATAGCTTCATTATCATTAATATTTACATTTCAGCCATGTATGTTAGAGGCCCAAATTAGGGTCAGGGTCTCATTTTACTTGGTGCTACAGGAGATGAAGGTGCAAATCACCCAGTTAGCCCTCCATTAATATCCCACTCCTTGCTCCTATGATCTTTGTCTCCTCCTTGCCAGTCTTGCATTCATTGCCCCTTACATACCTTTAAAAATATTTAGTGTTTTACAGTTGTGGATCTAAGATGAGGCCCAGTATGTTCTCTGTAACCAACTTCTGTGTTCAGTGGTCAGTTACAGAGAAGAGGCTAGGGCTGTGGCAAAGAAGGCGGTGTTAAGAAGAGGTACCAGTTGCTGGTGGGAAGGAATGATTAGAAACCCTGGAGAACTAGAATGAGGGGGAGATTTGAGAGGCAGCCAGCATGATTTCAAGGCACAGCTCTGTTAGCACTGTAGGCTGATGACCTTCCATCTGCTCAGCCCTTGTGCCTCTGGAGTAGAGAGGAACGTGGCCAGGGCAGGAAGCACACCGTCATGGTGGGGCTGGCCATACTCAGGGACACAAAGGGCAGAAAGGGGGCACCTTAAAGCCTCCCAACATCATATGTCTCTCTGTTTGGTTGGCATCTGTAAAATGACATTTTTAGAGCTTTTCTCCTTGAGGATTTATAGGCAAGGTGACAGACCTTCCTCCAGTCTCATTCACTGAAATAGATGAATAGATTTAGATGAAACCTTCAACAAAAATTGACAGCAAAGTTAGTCAGAGGCAAAATCCCAGCATGGAGAAGTTCAGCCTAAAAGATTAAATTTGGCAAAGTTGTAAGACAGGGGAAAAAATCATCCTAAAAGGGGAAATTTTGTATGACCTTAATGCTATGCAGTGCAGCATGTAGTGTCTGTAATTGGTTATTTCCATAGCATCTGAGTGTCTTCCAGTAGTACACTAAGCAATGTAACTAACAGCTGTCACAAGGTTCATTTTCCCTCTGATCTCTTCCTTGGAGGGAAGTTCTCTTATTTCTAAACCTCTGCTGGACCCCCACTCAATAATGTTCATTACCTCAAGAGAAAAAATAAGCCCATAGAAAGTTTTTAAAAATGCAGTAACAGATCTAAGATTCAGGCTGCTTTGTGACATTTTAAAAGTTTTTTTTCTCCAAGAAAAACAGCAATTTATTTTAAATTTCTTTACATGGTATTTAAGCATTGAACAGGAAAGACAAAATTATTGAGCTGCTTTTCCTTCACCCATGATTAGGCAGCAATTTATCAACAAAATGGCAGAAGCCATCTGACTGGGATTATTTACTATATTGTAAGGAATTGATGTTTTGTTCACCAGGAACAGCGTCCCTGTTATGGCTAGTTAGCCATCTGTATCCTCAGAGCTTTCAGGGAAGGATTAAACTGTCATTTGTTTTGTTTCCTTTCATGAAATAAGTATCCTAACAGGGCTGAGGCAAGAGCTGGAAATTGCTGGACTTGCTACCTTAAGGTGGCATAAGAAGAGTAACTGTATCTTCCCTGGAGCCATAGCAAGCCAGTGAAAAGTTAGGGCTTTCTGTTTTGTTCTTTTCTGTGAGCTACCACAGTGCTCCTACCAGAAATTGTAGATGAGGACATTTCTACAGCACACCAAGGTAGGATCAGGATTATCTGGCACTGTGATTTTTTTCCTAAATCTGATTCTTTCACTACATTTAGTCCATGTGGCTTGGATCTACGCACTGGCTGAATTTGCAGCTGGTCAGGACTGGGAGGCTGACAACAAATAAAGAGTAATGCCACGTCCCCTCCTGTAGGTGCAGTTCACCAGCCCTAACACTGATTCAGGATCCCTCACACATCGAGGTTAGCACTATTACCCAAGGATGATCCCAACAGTGCCATGTGGCATCTTCCCTCCATCTACAATTCCACGAGCATGTCTCAAAACTTGTAGCGTCTCTTTCTTGGAAAGAATGAGCAAAATAAGCTGCCTGATTTGGAGAAAGATAATCTGTGCCCTCAATAAGAGCAAACATGTGGGAAAACTATTTGTTAGAAGAATGTACCTTGTGGCTACTGCCAAAGGTTTTTGATGGGTGTATCTGTGCTTTGGGTAGTTTTATGGCTGCACAGTGGAAATTGCTCATAATGCAATTTTACAGTGCAGACAACATCTGCACTTCTGTAACACCTCTGTCCAAAAATTAAAAGCACCTTTCAAAGAAAGGGTCAAATTTATATAATAAATAACCAGGTCACCAGCTGCAAGGTTGCAACTGTGACAACATTCCCACACATATAGGACCATGTAACTCATCAGTTCTCAGAGAAACAAAAGCCAAAGGGACAAGGACACCAACAGGAGACAGTATTTTCTTAGCAGGAATACAATCACAATGCAGGTCAATTGCTATTGCTTTCCTCTCCAATATTTATTTATTTTTCCATGTTCCATACTTAAGAATGAGACCAGAATCAGCCTGCATTTAATAGTCAGAAAGAAGCTGCAGTGAGACAACAAGTAAGTCTCACAGTGCAACAGACGTAGATAGGAGTACGTACTCTTCTTGCAGCTGCTACTGGCCACACAGAGGTTTGTGGGGCGGAAGGCAGGTCTCTGTGGGGACTATGGAGCCACTCTAGGGACAGTGCATAGCAGCTCCTATAGTTTTGCCAGCTTGCTTCTTGACCTGCAAAGCTCTCATAGTAGTGCTCACAGAACTGAGTGCAAGATTAGCCTCAGACATCCTGAAGCAACTTGTTTTGTTTTTTTTTTTAAACACAATCCACCTCCCCAGCTCTTTGACTAACATCATACTGTGGTCAGCAGCTAATCTGTATATAAAGCTGTAGGAAAGTTTGGAGCTTTAAATTTTCAGTTATATTGAAAAAAAAAATTGGCTCTCTGTTTTGGACAGAGAAACGTCTTTTTAGACAGCACGAGGCTTCTGCACAGCTTAGGAGCAAGATCTGGAGGCAAGAAGTAGTTAAAGTGATTTCCTTTTTGAATGCTACTATGCAGCCTTTTCCTCTGACTGCTCTGTTCTGAGCTTGCTCAGTCCACAGGACTCTGAAGACGGCAGAGTTGTTTTAATTAGAGAAACAAGGCAATTTCTGGTATTCTCGCTATGAGGTTTGCTCAAGGGAAAATGAAAGAGAGCAAAATCACTTTCTGAGAAGCAGTCAGTTTAATGCTGGCGGGATAATTTCAGAAGTTAATTTCTTTTGCTGCATTTTGCTGCAGTCCTTGAGTCTGTCTCTCTCTCATCTCCCCATGCTAGGAGAAATCTGTTACAAAGTGCCCACAGTAGGATTAGGCTTAAATATCTACACCTTAAATGTCCCAACAGCTCCCACAGTTGCAGAAAATGTATTTCTATCAGGTCCATAACCTGTTTTATTGGGAAAATCACTGCATCTCCCTACAGAAGCCTACTACAGAACATGTCAATTCCTCACTCAAAGCCTGAATGTTCTCCAAAAAGATGTCGATTTTCAGATTTAAAATTGCCTTGTTTAGGCTGAGATTACAAGCTAATAGCAACAATCATGTCCACTGAGTCTGTGTGAGAGGTTTTGGTCATGGAAAAAGTACATTCTGACACAGTACAAAATAAAAATCTCAAAGGGTCAAAAATCTCTCCACCTCACACTCTATTTTTCCTCTGTCTCTCTACACTTCTCAGAAACAGAGGCAAGAAGGAGTTGAAAAAAGCATGGAAGAAAATAACATTTTCACTCCAAAACACAGGCAAAACAGTAATGTATTTCAATTACTAAAAGTAACCTTTCTGTACAAAATATGACCAGCTCTTCTTGGGAGTTTCCAGCTGTGGTAGGTTGAGAATACAGGTATAACACAAAGGCAAACATGGCTTACATTCTAAGAATTTCCATAGTTTTCATGGATTGCACTGATGAGAAATGCATCTGTGCAGCCTGTACTACCAGCAATACTTCTGCTGTGGGATATACTCTGAGTAATTCCCTTGCAAAAAGGATGGACATATTTTCATTAGAAATGGAAAGCTGTTCTGAAGACCCATGATTCTAAATGAACAGTATTTCAGTGAACAACAAAGGTGCTGTAAATTCAACATACTGGTTTCTCCAATTCATCATCCTATAAGCTGAAACGTAGCAGTTCAATTCCCGGCCACACTGTTCATTCGTTCCTAATTATAAATGGTGTGCCACTTATGAAATCATCTCTGTGTACTGCACAATCTGCACCCTTAATTGCACAAATACTTCATTTTTGGAACAACTCAACCCAGCAATAAGCTTCCTTTTCCTTTTTCATGACTCAGTTTCTATTAACATACAGCATTTATAAAAACTCTGGGTGCATGGAAAGAAAATTAGTTACTCCTCTACGGCTCATGGTTTTTAGCTAATCACAGCAAAGCTCCACATCGCTCCTAGCAGAGCTGTGATATTAAAACTGCACCGGCAGCAACACACACAGCAATGACGTGCTCCAGACAGAAATGTCTTCCCTCTTGTTGTGACTTGCATTCCCCAGATATTTAAGGTTGAGTTTGACAGGATTTGTGGATCCAATAAGACCCAAGCTTAAGCAGCTCCATTGTTTATTCTCATAATTTATACTTTGTAATGGCTTATGAACAGTTACACACTTGGTTTCATACCCATCCCTTCAAACTATGGGCCCAATCCTGTTATGGAATTAGTAGTAAAATGTTTCCCAATTCCAGCATTGGCAGAAAGGTACTCCAGAAGACAAAACCAACTCTCAAGCAAACACAATATGAAAGAACAATTTGGTCTAAAAACAGTGAAAAAAATGCCTGAAGTCTTACTTACTAGGAAGTCTTCTTCACAGTACACCTTGCCATTGACATTGTAGAATGCTTTTCCTCGTAGTCTTCTCCCTGTTAAAATATTGCACTATCAGAATTTTGTTCAGGATACGAAGTACAAAGCACGTCCTGCTGCGTGTGTTAACGTGGCCAGCTCCTGGTGTCTTTCCTCTTGGCAGCATCCACCCAGGTACATGGTGAGGATTAGTCTGTAGTCTCCATCCTGCATTAACAAACTCCTTATCAACCAAACATTAGTTGTGAGTGATAGAACCCAGCTGATACCAGTTCCTGGAAAATTTGAAATCTAAAACCAAAGAGGATTATTCTGTGGGGAAAGGCTCATTTGTAAATTGATACAATTCCCTTAGTAAGTAAAATCACACCACTGGAATCCACTGGATCACATCCACTGGAATCAACATCAGCAACACATTTGTCTCTGAAGGACCACAAACACAGACTACAGCATATGGCTGTTCCTGTCACTAAAGCATCAATGTCAAAACAACTATGCACTGAACTACCTGTGATACTAAGGCAGTACTGGTCACACACGAAGGTGAATACAGAAAATCACACTGAAAACAAGAGATTTCATGAAATCTTACAGAACTCTAAAAGCCAGTGGTCATCATGAACTGGCAGCACCCCTTACAGTTAAGAAGTAAACAACAGACTACAGTGAGTCCCAACAAAACGGATACAAACTCAGAAATAACTGAGCCCAGACAGATTTTAGGTACCACACACGAGATCTCTGCTGTACATCAGAACTGCTACACCAAAGGGGAAGAGATTTTATCAGTGTAAAACCAGCTAGTGGATGGAAACCAAACCAGTGCTGACACACCTTATTTCCACTCCCTGTCAGGTTCCAAGTGGCCAAAGCTTCCAAATACTTGGATGCTCTCACAAGCCACTTGCAGCTTAGGCAGGCAGATGGTACAGTGCGTACTGCAGGCTGCATATCAGCTGTGGATGGGAATGCACAGCAGCAATACTGTCAGGGACATGAGAGTAATGAAGAGGGCAAAAGACTCTGTACTACAGGTCAATAGAAAACCTCTCCCAGGTCACCATTGAAGCTTTTTTTACACAGAACAAGCTTGGACTTCTCATAGAGCAGCTGCCCCATAAACACCGCCTATCTGCGGTGGGTTCAACTCACAGGGCCAGAGAGCTGAGCCAGTTGGCCAAGCACAGAGGGGCAGAAATGTTCTTCACGGTTTCCATAAGCAGTGTTGAGGAAAATATGATTAATTTTCATTGCTTAAAAGTGCCTTTTACATGTTGCCCCTGTGATCCAATCCTGGGAAACAGTGTGTGGCACAAAAAACGTAGGATCTGGACTGAAGCTTTTGGGAAATCACATGCTGCATGTGGTTGTCTGGCGGTTTTACTGTCGTGGCAGAGGGAAATGTTTCTTTTGTGTGCACATTCTTGGGCTGTTGATCTCACAGGCTGCTGTCTCCATACTGCTGGTAGGTGGAGCCAGCTCTTGTTTGTCTTTCCAGCTGCCTGGTAGCTCTGGTGGGGACCAGGAGCCTGGCGGCATGGACAATGCCCTGAGACCATCAATCTTCTTTGAGACTCTTTGGTAAAACAGCTCTGTGCCATATATCACAGAAACAAGACACAGGGCCAGGATAGCTCTCAGGGTGGGTCACAGAGCCTCTCCAGGCTGGATCAGGAGCAACCAGCACTCGATCTCTGCTGCTTTGTCACTGTTCCTAAACCTCTCCACCAAAAGATTTGTCACCGCCCTTCCCAGCCTGCTCCTGGTCTTAACTACAGCACTGTTGTCATCTTTCAGAACACTTCTGAGTACAGAGCTTGTGCCAGCGTGCTGACGAGTAACATTGTCTGCCAAGGTGTAGGGCCGACCAGGCACAGCATTGGGCAAGAGGACATTTGGCCAAGAAAGAGATCTACTCCAGACAAGAAACCAAGGATTGCTGTCCTTTTCCCTGATGTGCTTACCTAAATGAAAATAAAGGAGCTAATAATAAAATTGTGAGAAAGAGGAGGAAAAGGACAGAGGTCAGAATAGCTTTTTGAAGGATATCTTGGCCTTTGTATGGGAAATGAAGGGGCCACACTCTGCCCACAGACTCGTCTTTGATGTGCTGATGCACTTCCAACTTACTCACACACACTGCCTTCACCAGTACAGGAGAGAATTGGCTTCATGTAGTAAAGCTCTGTCCATCACCCTCACTGCACACCCATTGTGATCAGAAGCAGCACAGATAATCAGGGGCAAATCCTGAACTATGTTGCTGAAAGCATCTCTACAAGAAACAACGCCCTCAGCGAGGGCAGGCGCTGGCATCTCCTGAGGCACTACAGAAGGTACATGAGGGCCTGTACGTCCTGCTTCTTGTTGTGGCGTGCAGACCCTGGCAGCTCTCAGGTTGACAGAGGGGCCTCAAATTCTAATCTTGCGATTTCCTCAGCACAGCATTCTGGCAGAAGTCAATCATGCCTGATTCTGCCCTGAACGAGGATGCAAAGTAAACTTGGCAAAAAGGATGTTTTAGAATGACACTTAGCGATGCTTATAATATCAAGGGTGTTTGGCAGCTGACTGCCCTAAGACATGAAACAACCTTACCTCACCCAAGCACAGCAAAGCTACTAGCCCCTATCCCAGTCATTGCACAGCTCGTGAGCTGCTGCTCCTCAATTCCACATGGCTCTGTACCAGCTGGCAAACACAGATAACTGACCTCTCTTCCTATACAGCTGATGCAGTCTGTTTCATACTGTTTTAGTTTCAGCTGAGACAGAGTTGTTTTTCTTCATAGTGCAATGCTTTGTTTTGGTTTTTAGGAGAAAACCAACGTTGGTAACACTCTGATGCTTCCAATTGTTGTTGAGCAGTGCTGTACAAAGCCAAGGACACTTCAGTTTTCCCAGTTTCTTCTGCTGTCCTACCAACAAGCGGAGCAAAAGAAGCAGGGAGACACAAGGGCCTCCCAAGCCTTACGGCCTCAAGGGAACAAGGAAGGTTCAGGTTGGATGTTAGGAAATACTTCTTCTCTGAGAGAGCAGTCAGGTGCAGTAACGGGCTGCCCAGGGAGGTGATGGAGTTACCAACCTTGGAGATGTTCAAAAAGCATTTAGATTTTGTACTGAGAGACACAGTGGGAAATACTGGTGATAGGTGGATGGTTGGACTGGATGATCTTACATGTCTTTTCCAACCTTGGTGATTCTATGACTCTAAGGGGCCCAAGGTGCTGCGAAGAGACAGAATCAGGACAACTGACTTAAACTGGCCCAAGATATATTCCATACCACATGACATCACACGGAAGGAAAGTTTAGAAAAGTTTAGAAAAGTTTAGTGACTGCATGCTGGGGGGCTCTCCTGGGCACGGTCATGGGCAGTAAGCAATTGCTCGTGCATCACTTGTTATAGACATTCATATACATACATACAGTCCTAACTATTGTCCTTTACCTTTTCTCTATCTTAGTAGATAAGTTCTGTTTTTCTGATTCTTTCTCCCATTGCACTGAGAAAGAGGGAGTGAGTGAATGACTGTGTGGTGCTGAGCCACCTGCTAAGTTAAACCACAACACATGCAACACTCTCATGGCACGCAACACTGAGGAAAACTACTATTTTCCCCATTTCATAGCTGAAAAAAAACCAAGCTATTAAGGAAGTGACTTGCCTAAACTCACAAAACAAGCAAATAGCTTACTCACATGCTAATTACTATTATTAGCAATAATTAATATGATTGATATGTCTTTTACCTTAGAGGACATTCATTCAGGGATAGTACAGTAATTATCTCATAAACAAGCAGCAGCAAGTTATCACACAAATAGTGCAGACTGCACTGCATTGGTTTCTACATACTGCAATTTAAAAATAGAGGCAAAAACCTGCTTTCCACTTGCCCACTAGGAGCAGCTGCTAAATGGCTGCATTGAGCACAGGCAGACGCCCAGCTCTGAGAGCGCCTGGCATCGAGTGAGCACCGTCATCGACCCAAATCCTCCAGCAATTGCCACAGGGACGCAAAGCGAAAGAGCCACAGCACGCTGTGCTGCCTGGCCAGCCAGCCAAGGATACCCTGCACCAGGGTACAAGGCTTTGCAGGCTGGGACAGCCGACTGAGCTGCTGTCAGGGCAGCTTCTTCTCTTGAGGTACTGGAGCAGCTCTGGAGCCCACAGAGCACTAACCTGTCCCATGCAGCTGTAACCTGGTACTGTCAAGTAAAGTTTAAGAAAAGCTTTAGCCAAATTTGTTTTAGCCAGCTGAGTCAAGCATCTGGTCAAATAACCAGGTACATCTCCTGTCCACTGATAAAATAGGCCTGCTGCTCGGTTTTCCTTTAAGTGTCTGAGTGCAGCCAAGTCCAGGTTACTATTCGCTTTCATAATATTGAAGCAAAAATCAGAGTTTCTAACTAAACTTGAAACAACCCACAGATAGCTCATTAAAATAATAGTAAGCACTTAAAATGAGCAGCCTCGCAGAGAGTTCACAAGTACAAGGTTTCACAAACACCATGCTTCTTTCCACTTTTAGCTGGATACCCACCTTGGCACATCCACCCCGTCAGACCAGTTTTCAACAGCAGCAGGGAAAAGGCTCAGTTTCATATCTGACCCAAATAGCAGCAGGTCGGCCAAGACTGTGTGAGGGGACCATGCAGGTCCAAAGACAAGGGCAGAACACCGTCTAGCCTGTAATCCAGGTGCAGACATGTAACACCAGCTGGTACAGGAAGCTTTTTTTTTTTTTTTTTTTTAAACTTGAGTGCTCTTTAGCCTTGTTTACTGTAGAAAAAGCTTATGCACACAAAGTGACAATATATGCCCATCTACTAAGCTTTAAACTGACATCCACATGTTGTAAGGTAGAGAGGCTCCAGGATAAAAGGGTTCTGCTATGTTAGGCAGAAGACAGACAGCTTGTAAATGTTCCAGTTAAGAATGAGGCACTTCACAGATATCACATAGATATCTTAGCATTTAATAAAAAGTACGCTGGAAATGAAGTTGTCCCAAGGAATGATCACAACTGGCATTTGCAGCCAAGACAACAAACACCCAGAAGAAAGCAGGCCCTTTGGAACTTTCTTTTCATACCTAAAGTCAGAATCAGCTCTAGGTTTTTAACATCAATTTTTCATTTAACCAATTTGTGTGTTTCTACCGTTTAAATGTATCTCATAATTACTTCCTGCACTGTTTTTATGTTCTATGTGCTGCAAATGAAAAGGAAGGCATAAGAGAATGGTTGCTTTAGCAAAAGACTCAACTTGCAAAAGGAAAAATGACCCACCACTGACACATGCTGTCCACAACTATTCTCTCCAGTCTCCAAACGCTTTGCCTGGTGCTGAAAATACACCAGTCAGGAAGCCAAGATGGGGTAGAACTTTTTCCAACAGTTTCAAAAGCTGCTCCAGGCCCTTATGGAACAAAATGCAAATCAGATCAGGTTTTACAGTCTCAAGAAGGAGCTCCAAGTGCTGGAAATGTCCTGCCCCCTTCCCCAGCAACACTGAAAACATCTTCAAAGCCCTTCTGGATGCTGTTAGCAGGAGGATGTTTGTCTACAGAGAGGTGAGTTTATCAAGTCACAGCCTTCGGTGGTAGATTTCCAGCCCCACACAGGATGATGCAACCGAATCAGGGGCTGACCCCCCTCTTCTCCTTTGTAAAACAAGAGATACCAATGTCTCACTGTCACAGCATGGTTATTAGACCTAATTACTGCTTGCAGCGCACTTTGAAGTTGAAAAGTGCCAAGCATTATTATAATATTTTAAGGACTTTGATGATTAAAAACATGCAACCGTTGGGTAATAACAATGATTTACTACTATTGTAGAGTAAGCAAGTTCATGTGAGAAGTCTGTGTTGTCTCAGGGGCTACCGGTACTTAAAAACAAACAGCTCCCCACTGACATAATGGGAATGCTGCAGCCTCAGTCTGTAAGATAATGCCCGGCACAGCCCTGAGATTACTCGTGTGCTACAAAAAACACTGGTATAGTTCCTCATCATCATTATCTCTGTCAGGATATTTTCAATACATGTGCCCCTTCTCATAACTTCATGCTGGAAGGTTTCAGTGGGAACAACACACAAGATAACTAGTAATATTTTTATTTCTTATGTTACAGCTGTGTGGAACAAGAAGCCCATATTTTAGTCAGAAAATATAATTAAAACCTCCCAGTATGGACTGCACTTGAAGACTTCGGCTGCACTGCTGCTAAAGATAAGGATGCTTCCTTCGATAAAACAGAGCTAATTAAAAGCCTGCACAGCCAGAGCTATTGCCATGGAATACTATTTGAGTACCTGCCATTCCTGTTCGCTAGAAACATGCCTGGGTAGGTCTGACCGCACACGAGCACAGATCTCAGTTCTGCCACTGCATCTCCCATGGAGGTGCGGCTCCTCCAGGGCTCTGCTCAGGCAGAAAAGGGTGGCTGTGTGAGGGCAGGTGGGATGGCTGGTGCTGCCCTGCTGCAGCACCTCTCCTCCAGCTACAAGCACAGAGATGTGCATGAGGCCCCAGCACAGCCCAGTGCTGCTCCAGGGGCACTCTGTGCATTTCCACATTCTCCAAGTTTTGGTCCAGAACTCATGCAACTTTCTAAGCACGTCAACCCCAGGCTCTTCATGCCTGGCTGACCAACAAATTGTGCATATCTGTTTTATTTAGCAATGTTAAACATGGACCTAATTGCTCGCTAACAGCTTCAGATGCCAACTCTGCAGCAACTGATGCAGCAGCAGCATCATTACCAGTCTCATGCTAGCATCTTAAGCAAGTCTCTCAGAGTTGGACTAAAAGTGGCATGTAAGTATACAGTAAGGATTCATATTCAGCAGCATTTGCTTAACTACTTCACAGCTATCATAAGAGAGAAGGAAAATGCCTGTATGTTGCCCCAGAACCCCATTCAAGTGAGATCAGGCTAGTCACAAGGTAGCCCGGGCTGAGCAGAAGTTGCATTTGCTCGCCTGCTGTCATTCTGCAGCTGGAGCCAACGCTGATTTAGGAAACTTAAAATTTAACAGGGCGGACTTGGTAACTTAGTTTTACAAAAGCTCTTGACTGGGGATTTCTGTTTTAGAGCCATTCTGCAAAGGTCATCTACAGGCTGCCCTTGTTCCCTGCACAGACAGAACCCCAGGTGCACCATTACATCCCACGTGCCACCCGTGGCTGTGCCCTGGGTGCCCATCACTGAGCCTGTGTCAGGGTGATTGGTGCCCAAAGGATTGCAGCAGGGGCTGCAGATACCACACAAACAGCACAGGGCACCACAATGGAGACCACCATCCCTAGTATTAAATTCTCCAGCATGGATGCTGCGCATCTTCTTGCCCTGCAATGTGCCAGAGGTGTGCCATTGGAAAGCACAGAACTGCTTAGTCTGCCTTCTGATAGCATGAAACAGATCCAGATTTAAAAAAACATTAGGTTAAAAATGTAGATACACATTTTAGCAGTCGAGAAGCGGGGACTAAGATAATTCAAACACTTAAAAGTGAATGCAATATTTGGAATCCATTCTGCCAAACTAGAGGTCAGAACATCAGTATGTCTGAGAAGCAGAAGCTAAAACTGTAGTTAGAGGTTGATACTTTAAGAGAAATACCAAGCTTAGAAACACAGAAGAAATCAATGAAATATTAAATAACAACTTGTTTCTGTTACCTCCTCTACCCACTTAGCACAGGACAAAACGGATGCTGAATTTCATCCAGATCTATTTTCTTTCACTAAAAGGGGGCACTCACTCACTAGGCATTACAGATGTGCCAAAAGAAAACAAAAGCTTCCAATGCTTTTTATTTTTTGTTATCATTTCTCCTCGACTGACACGTGAGTTAGAGCCTTCAGTTCTCTGCCTCTCACTCTGGCTTCTGACTGCATATCTGCAGAGAGGTTTCCTTTACTCGGGGTTTCTGTTCCTCGGTTGAAAACAAGGAGCACCAAGGCTGCTAAGCCCCTCAATTAACGGCTGTTAATTACATTTTTCTTCTCCATCCCTTCCACAGGAGCGTAACCCCCCCCGAGTAAGGCGGGACAGTCCATGCGGCGCCCGCAGCAGCAGGGTGCAGCCGTGCAGCATCTCATTGTACAGGGCAAGGAGCCACCGACAGACCTGCGGCCCAACCCCACAGCCAGCAACCGGGGTGGGTGACATTTCCATCCCCCACCACCACCGCCCATTCCCCATCTCACAATGCTCAGCGCTGCGGCTTTGTGAGAGGAGGGGTGAATTTCTAGGGCTTTCAGGGTTTTGAAGATAGGAAAAAAATCAATGCCAAATTCCTCTGAATAGAAGATACTGCATGTTGGCAGAAGCCACTTTTTACAGACTGCAGCCGTTTGAAATCTGAAACACTAAAAAGTGGCTACTGTGGATGTGCTGTATTCTTCTTTTCAAAGCAATCTGGCACACAATTTTGGTTCCCCGTTTCAGGACCCAATCCTGCATTCCTTTCACGCTCAGACTCCCATTGACTTTAAGGAATGCAGGATTGGATCCTAAATGTGTGCTTTACTCACACAATAGCTCCTCATGGTTACGATCTATTGAGAAAGGCACACTTTTAAAAACCATTTGGAATTGCAGGCTCATCCACCGGGCCAGAATGCTTGTAAAGATCTTCCATTATTTCAGGAAAAATGCTCGGTGTGTGAATTACACATACACGTACACTCACACATTTTTCTGGTTTCAAGCTGCAGGCACAGCTTAGCTTGAGATGCATCAAAATATTTTGAGCAGCGGCCCGATAGCTAATAAAGAAACCACACTAAATTTAGTTTCTGAAAACAAGGAAAACTCCAGAGAAAAACAAAACGCTGAGGCAAATACATAAGCTGCTGAATCTTTAGGATGGTTTTTCAGAGAACTCTTGTGAAAGCCTTTAAAAGACCAGCACCGGCTAAGACAAAACAGAGTCCAGCACTGCTGTTTTTGAGGATGCCATATATTGAGTTACGAGGCTATTACAATGCAAATCTCAAATGTACAAGCTTTTTACTTGGCTGTAAACACAAAACAGTATACATTGTCCTTTCAGAAGAAAAGGTTTGCTGCTAAAATAGCAGAAGCCCTACGTAAATAACCAACATTCTTTCTGACTGAGGTCACTGACTTGGCCTATTCAATTCCGGGCTAGTCTGGGATTTGACAATCTAAGCAGGGGAGAGGCCCTTTCCTTTTTTTCAAAAGAATGCTGGGATTTTACTTGAAATTTAAACTCATGCAAACAAAAGGTGGCATCGTACGCTAGAGGCCTATGAAGGTGGAGTACAGGATGTGTATTGTTTTCTCCCTTTACATAGATTCTTTCAGGAAAGAGTATTCAGAGTCTCTGACCAAATTCTAATTAAATATTATTGTCAGATAGGTAGAAGTGGTACAGCACAAATGGATGGTTTTAAGGATTAGGAAATATACTTTTAAAAAATTTTGATCCACTGTATCTATTAAAGTGTTTGTGTGATAACTTAAAATGTCTTTTAAAAAAACATTAACTGAACGTTCCTCCACAGTTTAAGTTCCCATGCTAACTCTTTATTTGTATGTTAAAAAATAACCTCTCAGTACAAATCAGCTGTGGCTGCAAAGCAGCATTCATTTTCAATCTCTGTCTCAAGTTGATCTGTCCCAAAGAGGCAGATGGCAGCTTGCTGTTGTCCTCCCACTTCCTGTTGCTCTTACTGGAGCACTCACTGACCCACCCTCTTTATAAAACAGTGGCCAATTCTGTGTCTGTGCTGCCACAGTGAAGTACTGTACCCACACCTCCCATCACATTCAACTACACTAAGCTGAATTCGCGGCTGGTAGAAATTGTCCTGCCCCAACATACTGCGTCTTTGCTGCCCGCTAGCTAAATGGTAAAATCCAGATGAAAACAAGGCACTTCATTAGTTTGACACATCTGCAGCTCAAGGTAAACTCTAGACTCTCCTCTGCAGTTTACCTTAACCTGCCATGACATCAAAATGAAAAGTTCATTACCCTCTCTTGGATTTTGCCTCACGTCAACTAGTACACTGAAGAGATCACCTATCCAGAAAGCATGCCCTTGCTGCCAAGAAGCTCCACAGTTGTGCACTAGGTTGGTAATATGTCTTGCTCTGACTGCTATGCAGCTTTCATCTTCACTAAATCAGCAAACCTGGGACTGAGAGGAGAGAATGTGGAGGGCACACTTCTGGCCCCATCTGGCTGTGTGACCAAGCTGTCAGTTTCCAGTAGGATTACATTGATAAATTGCTAATATCTTTTGTTACCTTGCTGGAAAACCCCACCTTTCTTGGCAGGGTATCCACAATCTCCACGCCATGTTTACTCTACTGTGGAATTCTCCCTTTCTCTCTCCTCGTACTCCTCTGTCAGGTTATTTAACCAAAAGGTTACTTAGTGTTGTAGGGACTAGAAGATCTCTGACCTTTGCACTTGAGCAAAGCATTCCTGTACAGACCATATTATAAACTCTGCAGATACTTTCAAGCTTCCATACAAACTACACAAAGTTAAAATCCAGCAGATGTTTCCGTTCTTTCCCCACTTACGTATTTATTCTATCCCATCACCCATCAATTCCAGGATTAAGGCATAAATTATTTCCATGGAGCTCTGACAGACAAACTTGCATTTAAAAGGAGTTTGTAAAAACGTATGCTAAGCATGTATTTAGAAACAGAAACACAAGAGTCTGCACTGATCTAACAGCTGTTTTTGACCTATATATATTAAGATTTCTCTTAAAATATAGTTTTTATGAGCTAGCAGACAGACGCGCTAACAGGGAAATATAAGATAAAGTTTGAAATGTATTTGAATTAGGATTCCTTTTTTCAGAACTAGGTTTACAACTGCAAAAAATTATAAAAAACAATGGCAGAATAACACAACCAAGTAGAAGCTGTAAGAGGACTTTCTACCACTCAGCAAGTTGGAAGGGAAGCAGGTACATCTATCTTACCCCAAGGTAGGTTCCGCTGCGAGAGGCTTTCATGGCTCCATCACAGACCCAGTTTGGTATAAACAAGGAATACAGCTTTCCCAGGTTCCTTCAAGTCCTGTGAGCTGGGACTTAAAAGAGGACTTGTCTTACCATACTCTCCCAGAGGTCCCAGCGTCAGCCCATTCCATGGCAAAATACATCCATCACCAAACTGCAGTCAGTTCCAGCCCAAGCCTTCCTGACTCCGCAGGACACAACTTCCCAAGCAGCCTCACTAGCTGTTACCCATGGAACATGGTGGGTGGTTTTTATTCAAGCTCTATTAAGAACTACTGCAACGGCAGCCCACCATTTAGCACAGTATCCTGTCTTCAGCTCCGGCCAAGAGTTGAAATTGAATGGGAAAGTGCATTAGAAACAGGGCTTGCACAGGCTGATGTGTTCCCAAGAACAACCTCTCTGCTTCCAGCAAGCAGCACTTTAGGCCTTCCTGCACTGCAGGTTGCATCAGAACTATTATGTTTTATAGCCTCACTGGACCAATCCTTCTTTAATTTGTCTAATTCCTCTATGAGCTCATTTATACTTCTGGCATCCACACTGTCCCTATGGCAGCAAGTTCCACAGTTTCGTTATGCACTGTATGAAGTGATCCCCTTTTGTTTGTTTTAAACCTCTGCTGATCTCAGCTTCTGTTGCTTCCTACAGAACAAGGCAGCCTCTCCAGCCATCACCACAAGACTAGAGAAAAGTATTGTAAATCAAAGCCTAAAACTTCATTCTTGAGCTGCACACGGCAGTGAAAAAGATGCAGGTCACAGACACGGTATTTTTAGCAAGCAGCTTTTTGACACTCTGCTCAGGTCCTTGCTGTATAACACAGAAGTGGACACCTACGCTTGACTCAAAAACTCCTTGCTCTCCATGTGAGCTCCCTACAGGAGCTGTGACAAAGCCACCAAATTCTGCACTGCCCCAAGGTAACAAGCAGCCTTCATGAGAAGTGAAGTGCTATACCCCTCACCATTGCCACCAGTTCTTTCCTGCAAGTCATTGTTCTCCTTTCAAGTTCAGACTCAGCTCAAAATCATAGCTTAATCTGAATGGAAACTTGATTAAAAGCTGGCACAGGGAAACAAGTCAGACTGCCAAATGTCACCTTTGCATAGAGTTAGCGGTAGCATCATCACCTTCTTTCCTAACACTTTATACTTAAAAGTACATTGAACACAAGGAGTGGACACAGCCCAAACCTGTGGCAACATGCAGGAGTGCCTCAAGGGTGATGAGCAATTTCCCTAAAACCTAAATCTTCTGAATTATCTCAGAGAAACAAGAATGGATTTGCACAGGAACAGCTTACTTTCTTCCTCCTAGTAGCACTGTATGCGTCAGCACCTCACTGTGAGTAGCACCAAAGGATGCTGCTGCTGAACCTAAACATGCTGGCAGTGCTTGAACTGAGTCACATCCAGAAAGTGTTGAGCAGCCAACACCAATGCACCCATGCATTTGTGAAATCAAGCTCACAGTGCTAAGATTCTCATTCTGAGATAAACCTTTGCATTAACATGAGATTATTGGGAATTACAGTGCCTAGAAAGCAACAGCCTAAAGCTCTGAATTTGATAATGCAAGTTCACCATCTGGAAAAGGAGGTCTAAATATGTTCTCTTTCAGCACCGACAGTGCAAAAAAAACCAAAAAAACCAAAAAAAAACAGCTTAGGTTAGTAGTATACTGTGTGAAAAATCTCAGGATGGCAAAGCTCTACAGTGTTCTGCCAGTTTTGAAGCAGAGTCTTTGGGTTTAGATCACTTAGCAAGAAACTCAAAAGAAGTAAGATAACTCTTCTCTTATTCATACTAGCAAATGATTACACTGATGTTAATAATGTTACTCTAGGTTTATTCCACACAAATAAACCTTGCTAGGATCTTAGACGTGTTTTAGCTGATAATCTAATATACTTGATGCTAATGATGAAATACAAATCAAAAGTGCAATTGTACTGAATTACTGAAATGAGCTGAGGCTTGCTGAGCCAATTCAAAATACAGTCAGAAAACAGCCCTGCCAAAAAGCCTGTCCTTGGTATTTTGTGGCAGACTGACCACCGCTTCCTGCACCAGGTCCCTTTAAAACTAAAAGCACAAGCAGCTTCCAAGACACAGAGCTGAACAGGTAGGGCTTCTGATAGTTCACTCACTCCTCTTGGCACTCAGGTACAATAAGGATATTGTTCCTTTAATGCTCAGCTTTCCTTTTAAGAAGTATGTGAGATTTCAGCCAATTCTCCCCAACGATTAGTTCAGGATGAATGTACTTAACTCAGGATTCAGCTGGAAAGAGCCCAAGTAGATGCAATCAATTTTCCACTAAGTCCACTTCCTTCTCCTCTTCTCTAACCAGCATGAGACATCAGCTTGCCACTACAGCCAGTGGTGACTAAAACAATGAAAAACCACTGCCTTCAGCCATGCTTATATCAAACCTAGTTATTCCTTCTTTTGGATTATTTCCCTGATGCTTTTTTTTTTCCCCTCACATCCCATTCACAAAACCTTGGGCTAGAAAAACCTTCATGGAAAAGCAGCTGTACAGCAAACCACAAACACCAAATGCATTGGTTGCTATAGACTCCAAGGTTAACCATGCAAAACTGTACAGAATCAGTTGCAGAATTTCTCTGATAAATTATAATTTCCCCTTCACATGTTTAAGTGGAACCTCCCCAAAACTCTAATGTGCTGATGCTGCACACCTGCACCTGCTAGTCTCTGAGCTGTGCCATCTTTGTGTCCAACACCAAATTTCTCCACCATCATCATCATCTAAGCACCACAGTACTTCTTTGATACCAGCCACAGGTTGCTTTACTTGAGCCAACCCCACACACTGTTGCCTGAAAATCAACTTTTCCAACAGCAGGCATGATTTGCTCCTCAAATTTAGCCAGGTAATAAAAAAGTAACATTTTTCCTTTTTCAAAAACAAGGCTTAGAAAACGTGATCTCTGACTACATGTCATCTTAATAGTTTTAGTAGACAATTTCCAACCAACTTCCCCAAATGCATGAACTCTTCTGTTAAATAACTTGTGGGGACAGCAAAACAAATCCTAGTGACTAGGAATTCTTTAGGCTTTCTTCTTTTAGAACAGCCATCCTCAAGCTTTTTTTTAATCACGCTCCTCTACCACTTAGAATTTTTACAGCACCCTCAATATGCATACATTGTTTATAAGTCACATATACACGTGCTATTGAAAATTTTAAAGGTTTCTTCCTGCAGCCAATCAGCATCAGCATCCCTTGGGATACACACACCCTTCTTTGGAGTTCACTGCTCTGGAAACCATGGGGTTGTTAATACCAATCCAGCAAATTATTTCCGTAGGTCTGAATTTACTCTGCTGAAGTTCCCACTGTCAGAAATCCACTGACTCACTTTAAGCTACTGCACTAATTCTAGGAAGAGCAACAGGGTAGAGCACCCAGGCAGCCAGCAAGATAACTGAGGTCCAATAACTCTATCCAATTTAACATCAAGAAAACGCCATATTTGTGATTTAAAATACATTGATAGGGAACAATTTAGATGCAGCAGCCAATAATAAAAACTGATTGCTAAATACATGCCTGCTTTTATAGGGGTAATAAACCAGATCCCTCTAACTCCACACAGGTACAACTGAAGAGCTGGTAGACCTTGTTAGCAGCCAAATTCTGCATGCATGCACACAAGCAGTGTGAGTCATCAACACAGCCAGCTTTGCTGCCAGAAGCCAGCAGTACCTACTAGCTTTACTTCTTCCTACAGCACATATTATAAGAGTTACTCTCTTCAGCTTCTTTACCTAGTACAAGCTAGGCAGCTCATCATTTGCTTTTACTGTTATTCTGAATGCTGTGGAAGTTTACAGGACTGTGTCAAACTGAGTTGAGGTTTGATAGTTTCAGACAAGAAAAATCAGTTCGAAGGCTTGTGTGGAAGGAAAAGGAGAGAGCAGCAAGCCTCAGGAGGGAATGGGGAACCAGAGTAAAGGGCAGTGCTGAAAACCAGGCTGCCTGCCCCACACCGAGTCTGGCCTGCAGGAGAGAGACAGAGAGTAAGCAGAGAAGGGCAGTTAGGGACCAATCAGCAGACTGCAAGGGAAGCAGCAGTGAGAACAGATGGCGAAGTGAGTATGAAGTTATTTGGGGTCCTGAACACGAGAAGAAGGAATACAGCTGCTTTTGTGTATCAATAAAGAGAGCTTGTGAAGATTAAACAGGGTAGTGCACAAAGCAGGAACCCCTTGCAATGTGTCCAACTCAGCTGCCTCCATGCTACCTTTGCTGCATGCAGTGAGCAGGCAGAAGGAAGACAGGACATCTGTGAGGCTTATTTTCGTGAGCCCCCTGCTAACAGCATAAGGCAGTGAGCGCTCTCATAAGATTTCAGAAATGATTTCACAAGGACTCCGTAACCTCACTGACACTGAAGTTTACCAGGGGTTTGAACGCATCTCAGAGGCCATGCCTGTCAGCAGCCTCTCCTACACCCTTCTCTCCCAACACACTCCTGGCACAAGACAACAGCAGTGCTTGCAAAACCACTTGGCAGAAAATGCTCTGCAAGAATAACAACACTTATTATCTCTGGTAGGAATCCACATCTCTGCCTCCATCATGAATTAAAATTTAAATGCAAAAATACAGAGCTACGTCTTCACTTGTTATTCCACTTTGTAGAACAAAGTACAGAAGCGGGAACTGTCTTTGCCATTTCAGGTTGCAAAGCTGTCCTTTCATTGCCCAGAACCAGCAGTATTATGTGTGAAATGTTGAAGCAACCTGTCCCCAGAGCAACGGTAGCAGATTGTTCTGGCCGCAGACCTGTTCCTTGAGTACTAAACACCCAGAGGAAGAGGAGGACTAAGCATCCTGCAAATACTCAGTGATGTTCCCTAAGTAACACATCCTCACTCTTTGCACGCCCAAATCCTGCTGGGACATCTGTTCCAGGCAAGAAACACAGACTACACCTCAAACTATTGCATCTCCTCTTCCCCCATTGCTTTAAGAAAATAATTCTCATTGACTTATTTTGAGCCAGGAGTGGTGGTGAGCTCTCATGAGAAAGAGTATCACGAAGAGATGGACTGTCTGTCTGAAGAGACAGCACAGAGCAGTTTAGGTAGTGGCCACAACCAAAATGCTTTCATCCTCAGCAGCCCAGCACCACTTTCTAGACACACACGGGTACTGCAGTGTATCATGTTATCTCTGCTGGCTGCCAAAGTGCGCTGGCTGTGCTCAATCAGATACCGGTCCTGAAAACTGCCAAATGGAGTCAATAATCCTACAAATGGAGGAATACTGAATACAGACTGGATGCTGGCCATGAGGGAGGCCACAGCGGGGTTCTGCTTCATGTCTGTTTTTAGAAAGTATTTACCACACCTAATTCAACACCATGGGATAGAGTTCACAAGCATGAAGATTTCTTATTTTTGTGTCAGTTCATTGCAGGGCACCCATGCAGAAGCTCCACTCAAACAACATTTTTACTGAAAAAGTCCTATTTTAACTCATTATTTCTGGCATAGTGTTTGTAATCAAAATTCCTTGGCTTTCCCACAAGGACAGGGAACAGGCTCACCTAGGGAGAACCATGCTGTAAAGCTCTTAGCATCAGTGTGATCACAGCAGGCTCCTGCTGCTCAACAAAAAGCTCATGGCACTGCCCACAAAGTCAGAGGTACTTTAGACAGTAAATGGAAATGGATTTGGCTATGAACAATGACAGATCTAAAAAATCTCAGTAGAAATTTCGGTCAAAGGAAGAATTTTCAGGAAATTAGATATTTATTGGAAGGGGAAATAATGTTTATTCTGGATCTAATTTACTGATTTTATTCCTCATGTTTTGAGAAAAATAGATGGGCAGAGAAGAATTCCTACCTGCTTATAACCAAGCTAAAATTTCCTGAGAAGTCTAAGAATGGAAGACAATATTCACCCACTAGCAAGGAAGTCTGGAAAGTGATCTGCAGAAGTCAGTGTATCAGAACAAAGTTGCTATTTTATAACAGTAAGTTTATAAGGAAACAAAACATTCAGCCCATGTCAAATACCAGGGGTCACCAAAGCACTTTCCTTGGTCCCAAGGACAGCCCACTGCAGCTATAATCGGACGATCCTCCCGAGTCCCATCATTTAAATGAGGAAAAAAAAAGTAGGGTTGTTTATGTGGGCTTTACGCCAAGCCCATTTCTCTGATATGCTCCTCTGGTGCATTTGTGCCTCACATCCGATTTAGAGAGTTCTCTGAATACTGGAGACAGCATTCCTTGGATACTTAATATAAATTAAAAACACAACATTGGGCTTGGACAGAGGAATGGGAACATTATTCACATGGCCCATGCACTGAGGGCTCTAGGGAATGGTGCTGGGAAAGTAGTCTTTTAAAAATCTTACATTAGTCCATGTATTTAATGACATACAATCCTCAGAACGGTCCTTCGTAAACTGTAAATATACATTATTTGAGCAAGTAATTATTTTCAGTAGCATGCTGTAACAGCTGTATGGCTTGGCTGCCAGATACTGCAAATGTTTATTCCAGCAAATGCATCTATTTGTGATATAATAATTATTTAATGATTTACAAAACTTGTCACTCCTCTGGTACTTTCATCTGAGGATCTCTAATTCTTTTCAAAATACTAGTGAAATCAGCACAGAATCACTTGTGTGAGGTAGGTGAGAATTAGCTGCATGGGAGAAGTCAGACTGGTTCAATGATCTGCCACAGTGACAAGTCCATAGCAGAATGAAGTAAAACCCCCTCCTCCGATTCACAGGGCTGAGTTACCCCTTCAGGACCACCAGCTTAATAATTCATTCAGCTGAAAATAACTGTCTTTTGGTAATATTCTCAGCCAAAAGGAAACTGGAAAGACAATGTCAAACTTTTCCCATTGTTGTACATCCAGGGACAATACTACCAGGTCTGCTGCTGCTGTTTTATCAATTTCATAAATGAGAAGACATATGATCATCTATTTTGTTCCATATGTAGCAGAAGTCTTCAGACAGCTTTCTTAGACCCATTTTTAAGGTGAAAAGTGATAGTGGAAGCCTTTGTTCTGTAAAATTATTTTCAAATGTAAAATCCAGGCTGTTTTCTGGTGTGAAACATCAGTAAGTTTTCAGGCCATACAGATATCTCTCCATTAAATTAAATACTAAACAAAAATTACCAGAGAGGATGAGTCAGTAATCTTGCTCAGGCAGGATGAAGTGCAAAGACAGAGCCCTTTGTTATAGAGCACGTGAAGATGAAGATAACAGAAGCAGTAAAAACACATTTTTGCTTCACACCATCTCCATCAACAGAAGCTTTAGAAAACATTTCTCTGGTAGATGCTGCCCAACTTATGCAGGACTTGCAGGGCAGAAGAGAGAGGTGTGAGTGGGGCTAGGGAGGAGAGGTCTTGGCTCTGCAGTGCAGAGCATCATCAGGGGGATGGACAGCAAGACGTCCGTGACTAGAAATGAAAAACAGGAAAATAGGCAAGAGGAACGTGAACAAAACATGACTCAGTTGAAAAAGTACATGGAAGTCTGGAAGAGCAGTTTTGTTTGTGAGAAGGAACATACTGAAGCTTCCATGGCTGTGAACTGATATAACTTTAACTCTGGTTAGGAATATGATGGGCTGCCAACAGTCTCACGTCGTATTCCCAGAGAATATATGGACCCAGGAACAGCATAAATACACAACACCAGTCAAAACATGGAATGATTGGAGTACAATGAAATTTCAAGCAGTGCCAAGGACAAGCTGACAATTTTCTGGAGACAGTAACTGACAAGCAGTGAAGATTTCTACTAAAGAAATGCACTGTGCTGGTTTGAAATAGAGAACAAAAGATGCTCAAACAGAAACAGTGAAGTCTGATTTCTTCTGTTGCAGAGCAGATACATGAGAGCAAACATATTCAGAAAGAAGGAAGAGAATATTTAGAGAATCAAGGAAAAGTGAAAGTTGGTTTCCCTTTGCAAAAACTATCCAAGAAAAACTGCAGCCTGTTTCTTCAAAGACACTGGAAAGAATGCAGTAATGGAGGCTGCAAAGCACATCTCTAGTCAGCCCAGAGCAGGGGCAGAGAAGTCCACACATCTGAAAGGCTGGACAGAAGAATGAGAGATTCAGTTAAGCAATAGAACATCCAGGAGACACACTTTTAGAGGGAGATCAATCCCATGGATGTAAGTGTGTGTACATGGACAGGTTTGTAACTGAAGCCCAAATTCACTAGAATAAGCATCAGAAAAGAAACTGTCAGTTGTACTGGGTGCTGATGTGATCAAAGACAAAAATCGATGAACCGATATGTGTGAAGGTAAACCTCACTTATTACGGAGTGACAATATATTGAGTCAGAAATGGTTTAAGAGAACTCCGTGGCCTTTTGGGGCTTGGTTTTTAGATAGATTGATCCTCTGAATGCTAAAATAATGAAGAAGTATTTTGCAAAACGCATAAGAACAACACACAGAAGAACCTAGACCAATAAAATTACATTCAGCAACTACTCTCCCCCCACATCTCACTTTATCTGCTTTCTTTTACACTTTTTTCCCTGTTTTTTCCTTTGTTTTTAGTTAATACTCAAAAATTATAGAACCTGGAAAAGGAAGCAGAAACATCTGTCAATAATGTCAGTTATTTCCCTGTGCTGTGCTCAGGATTATCTGAATACCTTCTCCTTTGAGAGATGATCTCAACAGTAGCACAAGGGAATCTTTTCTCTTGGAAAAGCAAGTACGTCTCCCCAAAAAACATTTTACATGGACAAAGGAAGACAAGAAAGAGGAGCAGAATAGAAAGATGGAAAAAAAATGCAGCAGAGAGATGCGCTTCTAAGACAATCAAGAGTGGGATATAATAGATATTGAGAAGGAAACTGGGAAATTTTTGCAAATCTTTTGTTATGATAAACAAGACAAACACAGAATTACACAAGTGATTAGGCTTTCTGTAGTATTTACCATAGCTCTTAAAGATAAAAAACTAAGGCTGAAACCTCTCAGAGTATAATTCTTGCATTTTAGATTTTCAATCCCTGAAAAGATCACAGGTGCTGCCTATGAGTTTCCATATTATTAATACAAAAATGTATTTGAAGAACTACATCTATGGTCAGTCAGTTAGTGCAGAAAAAGGTCTGCATCATTAGTTGCCAAGCAACCTCCACCTATTAAAATAACCATCCAATGCATTTAATGCTAGATTAATTAATGGGAGAATGCAATTAATACTTTCCAAGGAAACAGAGGTGGAGACAAACCACTGACCAACTACTAATCACATGTCCTCTGCAAATCAGAAACAGAGGATGGTGGAAACATTTATCATTTCTCTGTTGGACATTTATTCAGAGAAGAGTGATACTCTTTGTTAAGATAATTAATAAGCACATGTTTTCTTTGAGCATCTGAGGTATCTCCCTGAAAGCAAGGGTGCAGGATTGCGATAATGAGATGTGTTGCCCCTAAAAAACAGATCGTACCGCACCTCTGAACCAACTTGATTTAAAGCAGACACAGAATTGAAAATCTTTCATGACTTAACATCCAGCAGAACTGTCTGCAGATGGACACATATCTATACCTGAAACCAGTGCTGCGTCAGACCACAGCATGGCTGGGGCAATGCAGAAAGCACTTCAAAACACATCCTGAAAATCACAACCAAAAGTCAAAAGAACACACTATCAGCAACAAAAGAAAACAAGTCATAGCTAAATACATCTTGCATGAAGGAGTTTCCTATGTCAATTTCAACTCAAACACTTCTGACTATCCTTTCCCCATCGCGCCTCATTTTTCTGAAGCTAAGAATACTATTGGATTCCAAATGGATTGAGATAAAGGAAATATTTTCTTACCAATTGGTACCTGAATGTACTTGGGCTCTCACAAGGACTAGTATCCAAATTTGACTTTTAAGTATCAGGAGACAAGATTACATTCTTTTGCTAAGACACATTCATGGTTCAGAGTCTTGTGCAAGGTAAAACCAAAAATCTCAAGCTAGATGTTATCTCTACAATCTGTCTCTTTTTAAAGCAAGTACCTCCCTTTTGGTGAGTTTCACATTTATAGATACTCCTGGGACTGCAGCCACATACCTTATATGACTTGTAATTGTCCATCTTGATAGGTGTTAAAACCGAAGGCACAGAGCTAAGTGCAAGCTGCAGCTTTTCCCAAAGTCACAGAATGACTCAGGCAAAATTCTGCCCTCCTGGAGCCATGTTGCAAGTTAACTCAAATACACTTCTACACAAACCACAGTCTTAGCTACCTATGCAGACACAGAGAGACCACTGCTTCACAAATCTTTTGGTACTTTTTTCTAACTGAACTTACACCTCTCTCAAGTGCTTAGGCTTTTCCATGAATCACTCATCAAAATAACTGCCTTGCCACAGAGCATCAGGAGCTACTGCCAGCTCCATTTATGGCCTGGAAACCACCAAACATTCAGGTGGCCATGAATTCAATCTGAACACAGGGTCTGAGTTGAGGATGAGTAACAGTCGTAGTTATGCAAGTTTGGGGCACCCAGCTCTCACACTCCAGGCCACAGGGGTCGGCAAGGAATGTTCCCACAAGCACAGTGCTGAATCATCCGCCAGTTTGTCTTCCCCCAAGCACCAGGTATTAACCAATGGCTCTGACAGGATTACAGACCAAAAATCCCAAAATTCCAGCCTGCTCTGGTCTGACAGTACGTGGTTAAAAAATTGCAGAGGAAAGCGTGCAATGACGTGAACTACCCAGCAGACTTTCACTGCTCAGCTTTGTACCCCTCAAAGCAGTATTCTTTAGCTTCTCTGCTTTCAGTGTTCTCACTGTGTTCCTCTGTGCTCAGAATAGTTGCACAAAACAGTGGTAGTCAGATGAACAGATATTGAAACTGAGTCACCTAGAATTTAGCCATGAAGCACTAAGGAGTTAAAAGGCAACAACATGCACACACAAATTCATACCACCATGATTACCAACCCTATAGTAAGCAGACAAAGTACACCTCAGACTTGACACTGAATTTTATTTTACATGAACATGACTTTCACAGAGAATCTAACTGAAGACTGAAGCAAACATTGGCAACATGCAATTTTGATGCAGTGACTCATGCTAGACTTATAAATATGTGCGGACAGAACAAATTTGAACTGGAAACACCTTCCACCAGGATTTTTATTTTATTAAAAACAAAGCACAGCATCTAACCACCAAAACTCATCAACTGCTGATAAATTTACGCTGAGGGGAAACATCCCCAAAGGGAAACATCCTTTAGGATGCTCTGTGCCTTACTACCACCAAGAGCAAACAAAAGTTCAACTCCAGGCAGCAAACATGGAAAAGAACTTTTCTAATGTCACAAGGAACTTGTACAAGTAGGGACACAACCAGCTTCCTACTAATAGACATTTACATACAGCAGGACTCAGTGGCCTCAATAAGAAGGCAGTTGTTGCCTCTGAGATGTAATACAAGTCTACAGTCAAGCTGCAAATACAACTATGAATCGATTCCTCTCTTTCACTATTTGGAGGGCAGAGGCTAATACAGTACAGCACATCATACCTTCAGGGCAACAATACCTGCTGCTACAGGTGGTCCTCTTGGGCCTTTTAGAGCGAATGTGCTGACAGCTTTCACTGTGATCTCTAAGAGATGCTTGAACCAATGAGTTTTGTACAGTCTGGACAAAGGCTAGAGGCTGAGGCAGCAGCAGCACTGCCAGTAAGCAGCTGAACTGTGATACCTTTATGTTCCATCCCTTGAAATGAAATAGCTGTACAAAAAACCCAGTACTCCACACTAATCAATACCTACTAGGTAAGAAATGAGCTTCACACCTTTGGGATTATACAGTTTGCTTTAGGTTTCTGATTGATCCTGCAGTGATTTCCTGTGCCTTAACACCAGTGGCAAAAGCACAAATTAAAGATGAATGGCATGCTCAAACATTTTCCTTCATCAAGAACAGAATATGTCCCTGTTTTCCATGGCAAAATACATTAGAGCCTGGAGACTTGAAATCCCCCAGACTCTGCAAAGCTCACTTGCTACCACCTTCTATTACTCTGAAAGAAACAATGACCAAATTGATGTTTCTTCAGAGTAGAGATTTATTTTACTGTAGTGCCTACAGCCAGTTGCACTGGAATAGAATATTCAGCCTGAAAAGATGCTATGGATGCAAATGTAACTTGAACACTATTGTGCCCCCTGAAGCCTGGAGGTAACAGGTAAGTTATTTTCTCCAAGAAGTAACAAACAGAGCGCATTAATTCCTCCAACCAATCACCTGCACTTACAGCACACAAGAGATCTGACATTATTGCAATTACCCTCCAAGACATCCTGTCATGCTCTGAAATACTATCAAGAGAGACCAGACAATGAGCTTTTCAGGCATACATTTTTTAGCAAAATTTGCAACTGAACTCTTGCCAAAATGAAGATCTTACACTTAACAGACGAGACAGTATATGCTGTTGCCTAAATTAATCTATTATCTACGATTCAGA
The DNA here is from genome assembly GCF_019238085.1 of Lagopus leucura. Classification (NCBI taxonomy): domain Eukaryota; kingdom Metazoa; phylum Chordata; class Aves; order Galliformes; family Phasianidae; genus Lagopus; species Lagopus leucura. Next base: position 6,561,480 of record NW_024962271.1, on the reverse strand, counting down.
AAAGCATACATATGAGTAACTGACATGTGCTTACATATAAGGATTTTGCTGAATCAAGGCCTAAAAGAGGTTTCAATGGCATTACAGCTAACAGGGAATTTAATCTACTGTTAAAAAGCATCCTAACAAACATCCTTCGATTGTTTTCTGTAAGAGACTGTGATGAAGATACATGTTAACCAGCAAAACCGGACAGCTTGAACTTTTACACTGCCTGAAAAGAATTATCTGACCTTTGAAAACTGCCCATCTGAGGAACATGGCTTGTCACAAAAGGCAATAGGTATTTACAAAGAGAAATAAAAATGTTACCGAAAAAGTTCTGAGATGCTGACGTTGTTCAGGTACATATGTTAGGCTCAAATACCTAAAACTCACTGACGCATTTCTGCCTCTCTAATGTGTTCATTTTATTTTAAAACAGAACGTCTCTGCCTGCTGGATCATTGACTTTTCCTTTCCATTCTTCCTCTGATCTCTACTCACTAGAAACTTTTCAAACAATTCTGAATCAGTACTATCAAGTCCTGCCCCAAAGTTCCTAGAAACAAGAAAGACAATGAAGAGACTTACCATATAAGCATATTAACAAAAATGTCTACAGGAGACAAATCACCACTTCTTTCCTGTTTATCTACTACATTTCTGAAGTATTTCCTAACCTTTCTGCATTCATGATCAGAAGAGATAAGCAGGAGGGCTTCAGAAGAGTCCCAAGAGTCTATATCTGCATAACTGCTCACACTTCTGCTTCTGTGTCAAGGGCATGGACAGTACTGGCCAGGAGAAGAAATAATTCATAATGTACGACCTCTTGCCTAAAAAAGGTCCTTAATTATTACCCAGGTACATATGTACTAAAGCTTAACTTAAGACACTTTCCAAAGGGACATTTGGTCTTAATCTGCAAACAGAAGAACAGAGAATCTGCCACTTCTCTGCTGTTCTGTTCCAGTGATTAATGATCTTCATTGTATAAGGACTGTCTTTGATTCCCTATTTGAATCGCCTTGAGATCTGTCTTGTGTTTGCATCTCATACATATGAAACCACTTTTTAATGCTGTTTCCTGGAAAAAGTTGATCACGAGCTCCAGCCAAGTCACATACCCCTGCCCCCACTATTTCTGATACTCAAAATACATTGGGCTCTAGTGATCATCTTTTCTCTAGTCTTTCATCATCCACATAATTCCTTCCAGATCCTTTCCAGTTTCTTCTCTCCTTTCTGGAGGTGTGCATCAAAACTAGAGCACAGAAGTCTAAACTGGGTATTACTGATGATATGGTAAAATGAACTCCCTGTTCATAAACTCCAGCACTGTGAGCAGTTTGTGTTCAGTTGCTCATACAAGATATCTGGTAAAGCTGTGTAAGCAGCACACTCCAAGATGCATCTCCCACAGATTTGACCAGGACGCTTCATTCCTAAGGTCTGGATCTAGTGCATGTGATGCCCCAAATCAAGCGTGCAGCTGAAAAACTAATGCAACATCCTCTCTCTAGCTGTGTTCACTTTGATACTATTTAGGGGCTGAGTTGAGAGGGAAGGCTCTGCTTTTGTCTCATGTTTGCAGGCAACTGAATATAAATTTTCATCAAGTATTTCACCTGTAGTTAGACCTGCTGCTGCATTAACAACACAGACACTTTTTCAGTGCCTAACATTAGAAAGGCCCAGACTACTCCCGTTTCGATAGGTTGTATCAGAAGCTGCAGGCAAAATCAAATCCCAGCACTTCTTGCTTGTGAAGTATCCTAGGAGATGGCATCTGGGCTCTCCAGCCCACCAACAGTACAGCAAGAAGCTCAGACGGCAACTGTTTTCTTACAGATATGGGCATGACTGACTCATGGAAAGTTGTACGAATCATGAAATTCTACAGCACAGCAGGGTGAGGCAAAACCACACTCTGACAGGACATGTCTCAAATCGCCCTCTGTTAGATGTACACTGGCCACACACACCTCACAGAATGGTCACAAAAGCTTGCTATGCTTTTGGATAATTAAGCTGGGAGTGTGTTTTGCTGTTAATACACTCCTCAGCCCTTACATATATTCTTCTGCGGAACAAAGTTACTTGCGTACTGACACCTGTGGTGACAAACGTGCATCTTAACTATTTAAATAAAAAGTCTGCCCCAAAGAGGAAGCTGGAACTCACCCACGCAATTAGGTTAGGTTAATGCTGGCGATGAGTGAATAGATATTATCCACTATCATATTTTGTAATCCTCTGCTAAGTGGGATGCTAGAGCACTTCATTCACTCTGAGAGCCAACAAGACAGCTACTTATTCACTGTCAGACTTGAACAAGTCATAAGCAATCTCCTCAGCTTTGAGACAAGTTTATTCTAGAGACTGGTAATAGTCCAGAGTGATTTATACAGATCACCGAGTCCTACATTCAAGTTGTAGGTTTCTTCAAACAAATATTTACTTACCTGTAGAAACCTCAGGAAAAAAGACAACACTTCTCCTTTCAGATGTAAACTTCACAATGGTTCTTTTCATTACCAATAATCCCTTCCTCTCTTTCTCTAATCATTGATGATTATTTTAATAAACAATTTGCACTCAGCATATTTTATTCAATCTTTTGCTGTAAGTATGTGTCACAACAAGATATTGATCTGGATATGGAATACTAGCAACAAAATAAAAAATAATAATAAAGCATAGATATATCAAGGAAAACTACCTGACTCCAGAAAATGAGCTATCATCCCTCCCTTGAACTTGGTAAGAATTTGTGAGCACACAGCAGTGTCAAACAAGACACCGAGGAAGCTTCCATCCAAAGTGCTTCACCCAGAGGGCAGTGAGACATGGCACAAACTGCCCAGAGAAGCTGTGGATGCCCTATCCCTGAAGGCTTTTAAGGCCAGACTGGATAAGACCATGGGCAGTGTGACCTAATGGGTGGCAAGCCTGCCATTGGCAGAGCATCAGCACCAGACAAGCTTTAACATCCCTTCCAACCCAAGCCATCCTATGATTCCACAATACCTAGCTTCAAACAAACACAGTTGAAAGTGCTGTCTTGAATTTTCTAAAGCCTGTTATCCCTGGCAAAGCCACGACTTCCTCAGATGAAATACTAAGTGCATCACTTTTACACGCATTCAGATTTAAAGAGAAACCTGAAGAATTTCTAAGAGTAGTAAGCAGACAGTGATTTACATACAGTTCTCCTTTACAAAAGAGAAATGTTGTGTAAGGTGTATCAACTTGTGATTTCTATTTGTTTTTATCACATTTAAGCAAAGCAAAAACTGAGCACCACAAAAGCACAGAAGCGATTAATATATATATGCTTGATTGGAGTTACATTTACAAATATTGAGGCAAAATGGCTTTGGCTATACAAATTTTATCTTTTTTTTTTTTCCCTGTAAAAATACACATTACAGTTTCATAAACAAGTGATTTAAAGCTCATAGTGCTTATGAAAGCCAAGCTCAAGCCATTTTGTAAATGTAACCTTTAAAACAACCAAATACTACTTTTTGGGACTGGTGCTTAAGAATAACACCATTGAAAACTTACAAATTAAAAATTAAATTAAAAAAAATGAACTTCTGAAGCTGGAGTCTCACATAGGAATTTTGCCTCAGGAAACAAGCAAGATGAAGTTTGCATGCTGGCTGCTACAGCAACACAAAATTACAAAAGGAAGCCACTTAGTAAGGCTGCAGAAGGTCTGACTTACCACAAGAGCAACACGTGAAGCAGTTGGTATGATAGAGGTTACCCATTGCTTGGCAAGCCTGGCTCGCTCCATACACACCTTTTCCACATTTTATACAAATACCTACAAAGAAGAAACAGAACGAATGTTAGAATTCTTTTCAGATCCTAAAATTAGCTCTGGGCCATTGAATCACAGCACTCACAGTACCCCCAAATCAATGAGCTCCTCCACATCATTAGACTCAAATATGCAAGTCAGCAGCAGACAGTTCGTATGAAATAAATACATTGTAATGAACCCAAAATAAAAGGGTTGGAGCAGGCCTCTGCTGGCAATTCAACATATGGAGACTGAGACTAGCTAAAGACAGAAATTTTGTTCACTAAACAATCTAGTAAGACCTTGACCATTTTACATTCAATGATCACAAATGACAATAATCACATCTAAAATGAAGTATTTTCTTTTTGCCTCTCTCCAAGAGCACAAGCCATCAGAAATGCTGATTCAGGTGGAAGCAAACACAGGGAAACGGGCCTTATTAGTTGCATTTAATAATTGTTTAACATGTTAACTGTCCACAATTAGTAATACGCAACCTAAAACATAACCTGGGAGCTTACAAAACAGAAGAGCAAAGCTTCCACCTTTCTTATGGTCTAAGGGCAAAAACTCTGGCTAGCAGTGGGGCAGAAATTCACCTTTAGTGCCTAAAACCTGCTCTTGGTGAAGCTGGGGATGTTTCTCATACATAGCCTGTATAAGATGAAAGTACAAAGAAGCACAGTGCCAGCAAACTCAGCTGTCAGTCTCACACAGCGCAGGCTCACTATGAAGCAGAAATGAAACGCTCACAAATCTGTATCCTTCTTCCATGTACTCCACAGAACTGATTAAGTTCATCTGAGATGATCACTGATCTCTGGAGCTGTACAGAGCATCTCAAAACTTTGAATTTGGAAACACTACAGTAGAAAATAGAAATTGAGTTTTCTACCTTGCACAACTTTGTAAGGAAGTTGTGATCCATGGACTGTTTGAGGCCCTCTTTCTGCAAATGCACATACAAGCTCAGCATTACTAGCATCAACAAAGCTGCTAATGTACTTGAAAGCCTAGGAACTCAAGAACTATGAAACTAAGCTTTAACCACCCAGAATTTTTCCCTGTTACGGTACGAGCATTTTAATTTGTACACACATAAAAAAATATAAATGCAAGCTGCTCAGAGAAAAGTAGTATATTACGAATTAGTAGAAACTTACATAGCAGGAAAAAAAAGGTTAACAAATCATTTGGTGTTTCAGTTCCCCTCCCATAGGTTTTATACACTTCCAGCATATGAACTGGAAAAGACAAAAAATGCCACCTGCCTCTGGCAGATAGCAGCAAGGAGATGAGCAAAGCTGGCAGAAGAGCAGGACTCATCAACACAGCTGAGATTTAACCAGATCTCTCAGTAAAGAAACAATCAAACACAACAACCCAGAAATATTAAGTCCCTTAAGCTACTCAAGACTTTAAACTCCACTTCTGAAACTGCATCTGTATGGACTGTGCATCTGTATGGACTGCGTAGTATGAACTGTTTAAAAAGAGATATTTGAAAAAAAAGCAACTTTCTATGCTACTAATCCAAGTACTAAAATGGGAAGACCTTCCATAAGTTATGGGTTTCTTGGTGTTTCCACATTTAACTACCTCTTTTCAAATCATGAAAAGAGATCAGCTTTTCATTCATCTTGTTCAACAATGCTGTAATTTTGCACCATGAGAATATCTATCAATTAAGTGAAATTATAAACTTAGAGAAACCAGCAAATCTATTAACTTTTTTAAACTAGTAGTTTAAAAAAAATCTTGAACTTGAGTTTTGTGTTTCAATGAAGCAGGAACTATGGTATTTAATATTATTAAAGCTAATATCCTTAGGTAAACCTACAATACTGAACCAGATGCCACCTGTATCCATCAGTTCACTGTACTGCTGGTCCTTCATTAGACAAGCTCAGTTCAGATACAGAAAATGGAAACTTCAGCATATCTGTTGTCTTATCCAAGGCTGTTACATCTATTTATTTATGCATAGACAAAGGTTATGAAAAAAGTCTGCTATTAGCCACAAGTTAATGGTTAATTGCTGATAAAAGACCACTATTGATTATTGAGGACACTGATCAGAAAACAGGTCTGTCAGCCAGCAGCTGCAGGAGGAGCTTGCATGCAACCAACAGCAGCCACAGCAACTCCCAAACCTGCTTGTTTCACCACAGGCTACAAGACCCAAAATAACTGCTGTCCTTCGTGGCCTTTGGGGCAGAAGGGCTGCACACACAGCAAAGAAAGCAACTGTTTCAGAAATCAGAAGTCTTCTAACTTCAGCATAAGGCTGTTGTACCATATTTCAGTTTAACTCCACGTAGAGGAGCCAGAAGAGAGCCCATGAGAGCTCCCCAGCTGCACTCTTTTTTCCCATCTCTTCATGCCAACTGTGCACCTGAGGTGGATGGCTAACACTAGCCTGACTGTGAGGTCACACATCTTTTTCTTTTTATGCTTTCCTGTTTATCCAAAGAATAACAGAAATCCAGCCTGTAGTTCTGATGTTACCATCAATGAGCTCTCATATTCTCTACTACAGCCATGAACTGCTCTGATAAATGAAGATATTGCCTAATTTATTTGCCATTGCACCAGTGAACCATCAGAAGCAAAAGGATCTATTGTACATGTTAATATTGGTCTCTGCAGCAAGTGATTAGTTAAGAGCAGCTGTCACTTTGTTACCTTACATTCTCTGAAAGAACAGTCATTAGCTCCAGGAATAAATGATCACAGAGACCATCAGCATGCTAAAAAGGCATATGTATAATTCCAAAAGTGTATTTTGGAAAGTATACACGCAGCTGGGGTGCGAGCACAGTGTGAGCTCATGACTGCCTTGGAAAAGCACCAATCACATGGTTGTTCCACCATGTTTTCCACCAGTCACAGCCCAGACTGCACACTGCAAGCTTGTGTAAGCCCCAACATAACAGCTACATCACTTTTTCTTTTTCCAGATTTCATTTCAAAACTTGTTAAACTGCCTATGAAGAATGCACTGTTACAGAGCAAGCAGATCTCATTTCTGACTCCTCACTTTACCCAACTCCAGGTCAACTGTTTCAGCTTTCATTCAATTCCTTGTCCCTCCCAACACCTCTACACCAAGCTTCCAACTGTACCTCCAGTTCTTCAACACATTAATGACTGCATTTTCACCCAGGTCTAAAGCTCTCCTACAGAGCTGGTCTCCTTCTTCAGCTAGGAAAAGATGTTGCCAGATGTTGTGTATAGGCTCAAAGTCTGCATGAAGTCTCCCTCAGAAGCAGCACGATTCTGCATCCTTCCTTAGCTAAGGTAAAACAATGTTTGCATCTTTACACAGCATTTGATAGAACTGGGGGGAGAAACCACTGAAAAACATGCTCTGTGGACCTCAGCTGAAGTCCTATATTAAAAGCAATGCTGGAAAGAGAATGAGCCCCCTGAGAGGCTGCCAGAGTTAGCTGCAGCATGCTGCCAGCACTCCCCACACTTTAACCAGCCCACTTATCGAGCTTGACAGTCAGTCACAATGGCATCTCCAGGTGCAGCCAGGACTGCACAGCAACAGAGTTATCAGAAAAGCAATGTTCCCCAGCTAACACGTGTATTAGTAAAATCCTAGTACAAGCATCACAAGAAAATAGAAAAACTGTTATCAGCCTAGATATGTATTTTCTGTCACAGTCTGTTTTTGGCTTAGACCCAAGAGATCAAAGCACAGTGTAACAAAGCTACCAGCAGCTACCTAGAGAAGACATTAAAGCTATGCAGTGAAACTTGCTGTAGCACTCCTGCAGTAGTCTACACGCTGGAGTAAGGTCAGTTTGGGTCCTGTACATCCAGCTCTGGGATGATCTCTCTCCTGACAAGCCTGTGTCTTTTCGACCGTGCAAGTACAAGCAGCAGACTGGTACTTCATCCAGATTTCACCAGTTACCCAGAATTAGAAAAAAGGCGGTAGTCAAAGATTAAATGCAGTATGTATAACAGCAGATGTACAACCTTTTGGCCAGGTCTTGTCCTCAGCCACATGTGGAAATCAGCCTGCACCTATTCTATCCTCACTTATCCTGAAGTCAATGGTTTAGCATGAATGCAAGAGAAATGGTACCATATGGCCTCAACTTCAGCAAGAACCAGCTGTATGAGTCAGAATGAGAATCTGTCTATTGCACTCCTTGACAGCATGCCACAGCTCAGGGATGAGCTGCAGCTTTACTGTCTTACAGTCACACTGTATCTCCTGGATAACTGCTACATGCTGCCTACAGTAGGAAACAACCATGCCCTGTCGTCAAGAGTTATGGCAAAGCTAAAATTAACAACTAACACATGGCACAGATGAATCCCTCCCTGCCTCAGCAGTTCTGTTCACATTGCAGTGCAGGGAAGGGAGGGTAAGTTAATTTTACCCTCGAGTTACTGCAAAATCTCATTTTCTCTTCTCTGGCAGAAAAGACCATCTCCAGAAACTTCAATAATAAGCTTTCCACACCCCTTTGGCATACTCAAGGTGCAGGGAATGAAAACCCATAGGCATGAAGCAAGAATTATAAAGGAGGAAGAAACTTTAGCTCAGAGAAAGTAAAACGCAGCACAAGGGGCTAACTGTGAAAGCACGAGGACTGCAGATGGGCTATGCTAGACCTCCACAAACACACATATAGGCTTCCTTCAGTGAAAGGCCTGCAGCCTCTTGCAGCTAAGCAAGTTTTAAAGAGGGTGTTGTTACCACCTTTAAAAAATATTCTGCGAGGAAGCTGCGTAAATAGGGAAGCAGCAAAGCTGCTTCAGGCACAGCCAATCAGGCTGTGCTGCAGCTGTACCTGCCTGACAGCCGCTACTGTACCGACATCCTGGTCTGCAGCAGCTCCGGATGCTGTGACTTCAGCAGAGAAAAATGCTCCCCTCCTTCCAACAAACACAGGAGGAGCGATGTTCTGATGTACACGTCATCCCCCAGCAAGAGACTAGAAAAAAGCAAGGCACCTATGAAGGACAAAGGAGCAGAGCCTTTTTCCAGCAGCCAGAGGGGAGTGAGGGAACCCCTCTCAGCCCTTGTCACCATTGGTAGTCCTTACTGAATTTGTCACCTGACAGATACCTGGCAATTTTTCCAAGACTTCAGTACTCAACACAAAATGAAATCTGATATGTGCAAGTTATAAATAAGAAAAACATACTCTAGATGCTCTGAGAAGCAACATAACAACTGCAGTAAGAGTTGGCCATAGCGTTTTTACAATAGGTACAACAAGGGGATCAGCTGGGTACGCTGCCTACGCTCCCTCTCCCACTGGGAAGATGAAAAGGTGTCACAACTTTAAGATGAAGAATGACAGACTCAGAGTAGCAGACATGCTCCAATGAACACTTCAAACTCCCTCCCAAGCCACAACCCATCCACAAGTCATGATTCCTCATGGCTGGGGGGGGGCTTGGCCCCATCCGGTTACACTGCTCTGGTTCACTCGCACCCCGCACAAAGTAAGGTTAAACTGTGGGAAAGATAGGCATAACATCACCTAACAGAAATAATGTCTTAAGCAAAGCAAGACCTGAAGATTTTTTTACCGTTATTAAATTTTTCTGACACACCACCCCAGCTTTCCGCCTCCTGGAGAGGCTAGAAGTGCCATCAATATACTACTACATCTGCCAACATGAAAAGATCTCCACTGTTTCAGTGCCTGCATTGCCTGCATACTGGAGGAGACATTATCACACAATTAGCTTTAGCAAGGTTTGGAGCAGGAGGCATGCATGCATGCTTAGAACTTACTCAGAAAACAGAAATTAGGCATGAATTTATGCAGCAAAGCTCACATTCACTGAAGGTTTTATAGAAGCAAGCTCTATGCTCAAACATTAACTCCTGAAAAAAAAAAAAACAAAAAAAAAACAACCAAATACCTCCACTTTGTCTATTGCTAAACAAGGTCATGGCTTGTGTTGGACGAGACTGCTGAAAGAGGATGAAGTCAGGAAAGGAGTCACTGGGACCAGTTCCAGGCATGGCACTGCTGATCAGGACACTGGAGCGGAGCTTTATCGGCCAGAAGGAATCTGTGCTGCCAACAAGCAGGTCAGCAGGGTTTGGCGTCTGCCTGTTCTGAGACTTGCTTAGTTGATACATGGGCTGTTTTGTTGGAAGCTTTCCAAAGTCTCAAATGTATTGTGAGACAACAGGTGCGAGTTTGAATAGACAGAAGGCTGTAGAAATGACTCTCTGATACCACTTTCTCCCACTATAATTTAGGAGCTATCAACTCAGCAAACATCTGTGCTGGTGAATTCAGGCAGCTCCAGGTCAGCATCACAGAGTGGGTAAAGTGGGAGCCAGTATCAGCTCTGATTAGCAGCTGCTGGACACTGGCTTTTGTTACTCTTAAAGTAGATTCACCCAATCACACACTGGAAGCCTGAAGGTAGAACAGAAAATGCTTATTGCTTCATACAGTATGTGAAATTACTGCTCTGAACCATGAAATTACTGACACTATCTGCACAGAGTTCATCCTGCCTTGGCTACAGCCAGCATGCCTCTACATAACTTTCTTTTGTGTGGATATCTGACTGCACAGAGCCTCACAACAGCACAAGGCATATCACAGGGCTATTGTTCTTCACAATATTTTAGTTACACTGACACTTGGTTTACAAATATTCATTCATTTCTCTGCTTCTTGATTTAGTGCATGGCAGTTCCAGGATGATTTATACTTCTCTCTTGGCATTTATAGAAAGATCTTTTGCTGCTGAGGCAATGAACCGGAAGACCAAATAGTTCTTGTGGGCTGCTGTATCATCTTTGCTGCTTTGGGTTGCTTTGTTTGCGATTCAGAGCTCAGCTGACTGCTCAAGCTTCATGACTAAGTTGACAATCACAGCTAGAAGCACAAGAGGACTTACAAATAACTTCAAAAACTGACTTGTTGGAAAAAAAAAAAAAAGAAAAAGACTAAGGTCTTAAAAGCAACTTGTTATTACGGAAATTATCAAAGGAAGGAAACATACAACTGTTAGTAAAGCAGAGCACCAGCAAGAATTAGTGACTTCTGGAGGGAAAAACAAGTAAATAAGTGTCCATCCACATCCTACCCATTCTCCACTGCTGAACATCAGAAAATCTCACTGTGGGCATGCATCCTCACAGCTGCATTTATAATGACTATGTAGATGCCACATCACAGCCATCTCCAGCTGTTTGCCCCTACCCTCTGACCAGGGACTATGATCCCTTTAGTTCTGCCAGCAAAGCGGCTGCATGCTCTATCACATTTCAGCCCAACAGGCCCAGGTCAACAAGGCCTTTCTGCTCAAAACCCTTAGCCGAGCTCTTTTTGCCTGGAATCATGCACAATTCAGACATTTGAGGAGCAGCAATTTCTAGCATAGTGGCAGCAGCAATCAGGCTGATGCCTGTGAAAACAGGCTGACGCCATCAAGCCCCGAGTTTGTACAACTGCTGGTTGCAGAGGACACACCACTGCACCCAGAGGCTGCCTCTGGACAAGTAAACTCAACAGAGAGGCACAGAAGTCATGCTTACAAGCAAAAATAACTTAGGCTCCTGAAAGCCCTGGTTTCAGTCCAGAAAGATCTAATATCAACATCCAAAGCTCCCCTGGGTGAATTTCCTGTTGGGGAGGTGGTGTATGAGCCCTGTGAGACAACATGGAAAAGACGACCAATTTTAACGCTTTGGCTTTGAAAAATCCGTACAGCAGGTAACAACAGTGACACTAAAGCACCAGCAATGCAGTGCAAATATCCTGAACTACACAGCACATCAGTTCTGGAAACATCAGCTGCACTCAGGTCAAGTTGGAGAGATTTTTCACTACAGTCTTCTGACATTGCTTGTATGAGTCATCACTAATATATGGCAGAAAAACATCATATTAAGCTGCCTTCCCTAACATATTTAAAATGGGCTCATGATTAAACAGGGACACTCGCCAGAAAGTCTCCAGGTACCTTCTTCTATTTTCTTAGATAACGGTCTATTTCCAGAACGAACATGACATCCTGGAAAAGGCATGACATTACATAACCACTGTGGTTATAAACTCAACCACCCCTTCCACGAGCACTGCCCAAGCGTTTGAAGCTGGTGTCAGTGCGTAACTCCTACTACCTACCCTGCAACAGTGCCACAGTCATTAGCATGTGTTGTGGAGGTTCTTTATCATTTCCAGAAGTATAAACAGGTTTGCTTACATAAAAAGCAAGCACATAGGTAGGCACTGTACAACAGTTAAAAAAGACATACCTAAATTAAAGCTGGAAATTACCTAAAAACCTCCGTGACCTCAAATTTCTGAGGTTATTTTTATTTAGTCACTGAAAGTAAAGCAAGTCAATGATGCTTTGGAAATGCAGTAGGGAGTGGAATATAACTTCATGTAAAGGATCCTGCAGGGGCAGCAATTTCAGAAAGTCATTTGATGTAGGCCTCTCACACTTCCAACTCATGGATCATTTTAATTCTAAAATAACTACCCTGGCAAACCCCACTTTCCCTGCCTTAGCTTCACCAAAAAAAAACAAAACAGTTTTCTCTGAGCAATTAGGCACAGGAAGCTCCATGCTAGTGCAAACAATTAAGCTCTTCTTCCAAATAGGACAGGAGGAGTCTCAGACCGTAAGAAAAGCCTGTCCTAATCTAGAAATATGAAAAATCTTGGGATGGGTGGTGAAATGTAACACTAGCTTCATGTAAGCAGGATATTCCAATTTTGCTTTCTTCACCTCCCTGTCCCCCTGGGAAACAGTAATACTAAATGCTACATAAGCAGGCTCATTTCCTTCCTATGGAACCAACTGGAAAAAAATAAAATTAGAAAATCAACACATTGCCAACTTCCAAAAGATGAGGCTTCTACAAACCTAGCCAGGCACACGTTCAGCTGCTTTCCAACGCAAACCAAAGGCAGACATTAGTAGTTGTTTCTGACAGTTTTCAGTTTACAGTGGCTACACTAGAAGACGACCTTATGCTCTGCATAACCATAGACTTAGGCTCTATTTCCATCTTCAGTGACTTGCTCTCCAAGGCACCCATGGCCAAACAGCACTGCTGAGACTTAGTGGTGAGCAGTTCTCAGTTCACTCAATAGTGACACTTCCACTGAGATAGGCAGTGGTAAAGCAGTAGAATTAAACTAGCTTTGCAACTCTTACTACCATATAAAAACATGCCATGCAGTGTTAAGCACTGATGGATAACTTCATACTGGCATGATTTCTGCTGTGTCAAGTATCAGCTGTCTGGACTGCTTTGACTTTTTGTTGGATCAGGTATTTCTGTTCTGGATCAGGTAACAAACTGCTCTCCAACAGCTGGCATGAACTCTGTGGTACGTGGCCTATCTTGCTGGTTCAACAGAAACGTCACCATACACATGACATATACCTAGTTTAGTACTGCTGAATGATCCAGAAATGCACAAACATCACACTTAGAAACATCCCTCTTCCCCCACTTTGTCCCTGAATGCCTCACTCAATTCAAAATGACAGGAAAGTAGATTTAAAAGGATAGAGGATTAAAATGATCACTGTGCATAACACTGGCAACCTGGTGCATAACAAGCATCACCTTCACAGAACAGAAGAAGCCAACCAGCCTTCAGCATCACAGTACCCAACCACAACCCATGTCTGTTCCCAAAATCAGCACATGCACCCTGCTAGCACAAAAACAGTAAGGCATCCTCATTTTAAGCTGAAATTAGGAACGTGAACTCCATTTTTTGTGGAGTGGGATGCCAGTGGGAATCACAAATGGTGAAAAAGAGGCAAGACGCTTTTCTCCCCCAGTCTCTCCCAGCACACACTGCAGCTACACACCGCCCAAGCAGCACTTTTAGGAAGGAGAGAATCAAGCTTCTGCCATAGTAGGCAGATAAGAAAAGAGCTGTGGCTCAACCGCACTTAAGAGTACTAGCGCTAAAGCATAGAAACAACAATTATTTATTAAAAATCTCTATGTATTTACTAAAAAGAAAATGTAAAATCTGCAAAACTAGGGAAAGAGCAAACTGACAGAAAGACTGGAGGGTTAAGAAAAACGATTTTTCACTTCATTAGTTACAGTAAACATCACCAAATGTGATATAATGTAATTTATCAGGTAAGCTTCTCTCCATTTTGCAAGGTTACACAAAGTGGTGAAATGTTAGCAAATTTATGTCTTAGAGGACCAGCTGAAAAATAACAGAAATGTGTTATCCTCTCATAATTATCAAGTCAACACTTAATTGACATGAGAAGCCTCTATTCATATCGCAACTAAAAGGAACATTCATTCCTTCTTACATCATGCCTTCAACATTATGTCTAGATAAAATTTTCAGCAGCAGGTGAAATCACTACAAATCGGAAACTGTGTGAAAATTTTTCCTTTATCTGGTTTTAATTAAAATACTCAGCAAAATTCAGAGAAGCCGTAAAGAGAGGTAAACTCTTCCACCCCAATTGAGCTGCCTGTTCATCATGACAGAGCACAGTGGAAACCCCACGCGCAACCTCAGTACCAAGTATTTCCCTACTTACTAAAGCAGTAGTTCAGGATTGTGACAAGAGCAACAAAAGATAATTCACAACTGATTATAATCACTATGGTATGTATCTGCAGCCTTTTAAATTTTGAAAGGTCCACCTAAGAGTTGGGTACCATAGCCACTGTTGAAAAGATGGGATGAGACTGCAGTGCCCCAACACGCTCACATCCCAGCTGGCAGACCTTCCACCTGACACTGGCTGCGAGCTACTGCCTCTTCCAGCCAAGACCACGTGGACGCAACTTGCTCCCAACCCGCTATAGCACCAAGCCACAGCCAGAGCAGACACCCACGACTGAGAACACCGAGTGGATCTGGGATCTCCCATTTAGACACAGCTATCATGAGAACCGCCTAGACACTAGGGACACACGCTGTCTAGACAGAGTATGAGGGCACCTGGCTCCCCAGATGGATGCGCAGGGCATGCACTCAGCTTCAGTATTCCCGTGATCCAACATGGCAAGAAATGAACACCAGCTCAGGATGCTGTTGCCATCTTTGCCACCAGGGAGCATGCTTGCTCATGTGTCACTCATTGTCCAGTAGGATGCCAGATAGCCTTTCTACAAAGCTGCTATCCAGTCAGTGGGCCCTCAGCCTGTGCCAATGTACAGGATTGTTGCTCCGCATACAGTACTTCACATTTCTCCGTACCGAACTTTATGGAATTTCTCTGTTGGCCTCTTTTTTCAGTCTGTAAAGGTCCCACTGAATGGCAACACATCCATACAGTCTACCAAGCACTCCTTCTGGTTTTGTACAAACTGCAAACTTGATAGGGACCCATCACCCAGGGCACTAACGACAGTACACAGTATTAGCACAGGATAAATTGCTGAGGAGCACCACTAATGGCTGGCCTCCTGCCTAACCTCATGGTGCTGGTCAGAGCCCTTCGAGCCCAGAAGCTGAACAGTTTTAGCCTATTTCATAGTCTACTTACCTAGTCTGTACTTCATCAGTTTACCCATAAGGTGTCACAGATGATAGTATGAAACATTCTGAACTTTAGATCAACACTGCTCTCCTTTTATTCACCTACTCCCTTCATCACAGAAGGCCATCCCAGTATAAAATCAGTAGGCCCACATTTTCCCTACACTTTCTTTTGGTTCACAGAATCATTAAGGTTGGAAAAGACCATTAAGATCTAGTACAACTATTAACTCATCATCAGCACATCCCTTAAACCACATCCCTCAATGCCACATCTACTGTTTTGTTGAACACCTCCAGAAACGGTGACTCCATCACCTCCCCCATCAGTCTGTTCCAATATCTCAACACTCTTTCCGCGAAGAAATATTTCCTAATATCCAACTTGAACCTCTCCCAGTGCAACTTAAGGCCACTGTACTTCTCTTCATATCACTAGTTACTTGGGAAAAGAGGCTGACCTCTCACCTCACGACAACCACTTCCAGGTGTTTGTGGAGAGAAATAAGGTCCCTCCTGAGCCATCTCTTCTCCAGACTAAACAATCCCAGTTTCCTCAACTGCTCCCCATAAGACAAGAAGAACCTTCACTGTCTTTGTTGCCCCAACCTTCACTACCTCTACCAACCTGCAGAAGCCCTTCTTGCTGACCATTACACCTTTCACCAGATTCAATACCAGATGAGCCGAGATAGTTTTTATTCCTTCCAGGTCTCCTATCCCTGCTTCCCACTCTTATATATTGCCTTTTCATTTCTTAGTTAGGAGCTCCTTGATCAGACGTGATCCTCCTGCCACTTCTTCTTCAAGAGTCTGCCCACATGACAGAATGGACCATTCTTGAGCTTGGAGAAGGCCAAGACTGAAAAAATCCTTGAAAAATCAATTAGCTGTCCTGGACACCCTTTTCTCTTCTTCCTACCTATTTTTTAACTCCTTTCACTGATATGCTAAGTCAGGACAGCCTACACAAATGCCTTCCTCTGCTGTACGTGCTACATGGGGCAGGACATTAATCTTCTAGTAAAACTTCTCCTAATGCTAAATTCACAACAACAAAACGAAATGGGCAATATAAGAGCTACAAGAATATTTCTATATCCAGCTTCTACTTAGAGATCTCATCCCCAGTGGTTTCTCTTCAGGCTTCCAAACAAGCATAAATGCATTTCAGAGTCTGACCTTTAATCAAAACATTCATGATCAGTGTGTAAATCACACAGTTGGGATTTTATTTCTTACTTGCTGAATTGCTGCAGCACAAATGAGTGCAACTATTTCCTTAATTTCAGAGAAGTCTTTTGGGAACCTTTCCTTTTACTGTATCCGCTGAGAAAGACATTTCTAAATGTTGGGGGGTTGGACTCCATGATCTCTGGAGGTCCCTTCCAACCCCTACAATTCTGTGATTCTGTGATTCTCTTTAAAAAAAAAAATCCACAAAAATTCTTCTGAAAACTAGCAAAAATAATTAGTGTATTTGGGTTTTATTTTTTATTTTATTAATTAACTAATGAAGCCTTTGTTTCCATATGAATCCAGCCTCTTCTGTAATTACAACCATGGAAATAAGGTTAGCTTTTACTTAATGAAGAATCTCCCCACTGTGTGTGCCTTTTTTGTAAGGGCAGAGCACAGCACAGTCATTACCAAGCTAGTGACTACACAATCTCTGCTTCTCCAACTGGTACTTTTGCAAGATGAAGGATTTTATCCTTTTTGGAGATGAGCTATTTGTCCAGTTTATAGAAGGAATCATTGTTTAGCCTCCATTAAGTGGATTCTGCTCAACCTAGCACCAGGCACAAAACATCTCCTCTAGTTGTCTCCCACAACAGCCCAGAAGAGAGATGTCACCTCAAGCAAAACAAGAAAAATGAAGCAAACTGCACAAACAGTTACTCCCAATTGGTTTTCATCTAATGGGAGCCCCAGCTCGTGTCTTGCAGTGGTGACAATGGCTTGTGCTAAGGCAATGGCTTGTACAAGTCTCTGGCAGAATGAATACAGGCTGAACACATATCTTTTCCCCTGTTTCTTTGCACCAACTGACAAGTTGCAAATGTATGGGATGCCACATGAGAGTTAGGATAAGCAACTTATTTAGAAAAAAAAAAAAGTAGGTTCCTCTACAATACTAGGTTTAAATCCTGGCAGATATCTCCATCCACTACCCTCTGAAACAGATCAAACACCTATTGACAGGCAAAGAACCTTTACCTCAAACCTGAAATACTGAGTGCACCCCAGCCAATGATTTCTTCAGCACCTTTTCCTGTACAGCACTTCCCAGAGAACTATTTACTATTATTTCTTAGATGACCTGACCCAGGGGCCCCTGGAGGAAACAACAAATAACTACCATCACACTACTTGAGACACTCAGTGCCTATTTAGGATCATCATGTGGACTGCTCTCTGTTCAATTCTACACTCCAGCCTGCAAAGAACATAACAGCCTTATCCCACCTTTTTTTTTTTCCCCCTAAAAAATTGGATTAACAAATTGCTTGCAGGCCTACTGGAGATA
Source organism: Lagopus leucura (assembly GCF_019238085.1). NCBI lineage: Eukaryota > Metazoa > Chordata > Aves > Galliformes > Phasianidae > Lagopus > Lagopus leucura. The sequence goes on along the minus strand of NW_024962271.1, from coordinate 6,543,656 downwards.
GTTTTTGCCTGGTTACGACCTTGTTCAGAACAGCAATGCTAAAGAAGGAAATGATATGAGGAGAACTAACTCTGCAAAAGTAGCATATCCTAGTCCTAGCTGTTGCTTATGCTCCTCAAATTAAAGATTCTCACTGATTTCACTGCAGCTTAGCTGCACACAGTCCTAATCTAGTTTAAGATGAATATAGCAAAATATTGCTTATGGTCTAACATGTCCCTCCACAATTAGGCTCTGAACTCAGACTGCAAACAGTTCAAAATGAACACAAAGTGTTTTCAGCTACTTTCAGCTTGCTAGCAGCTCTGGATGAGCAAACAATGCTTTGCTACGGCAAAAGCCTAGAAAATGCAGGATGGGGCAAATGCACAGGTATAAGCTTCATAAGTAAAGGCAAAATAACAGCTTTCTCAAAACTTTAAGCTATCATTGCTGCATATTTGCCAAAGTTCTCAGCAGCTTTCTCTCCTTTGAATCAAAGCCTTCCTTGCAGTTTAAATATTAAGTCTCCATATCCACATGCTGGTGAGTTGCCCTGGTGCAGTGGGCACTCCCAGAGTGACTCACCCTCTAAAAAGCTATTTCTTACTGCTGCCCGCCTATCACTCTTTGGCTTTAAATATCACAGCAAACATAATGGCAACCTTAAGGGACTGGAACAGCTACCTCCTTGCACAGCCCATAGTCCTTGCTACTACAAGCCTTGTATTTGCAAGTTAAGGGAATGAAGATATCATCAACACCCATCCAAAAGATCAGAAGAGAGCAGAAAGGAACTGTGACTACCAGGACCAGCTAGCTGATACGCATCATCCTTGCCCAAGTGCATGGGCTGGAAGACTCAGAGAAAGAAACGCTTCCAGGGAAAAAGGAAAAAACCATAACCTGTATTAGTTGTTAGCCTGACATGTGACTTCAGACACAGCTTTCAGTGCACAGCTGGGTGCCTCAGCACTGGCCCAGGGCCTCCCTTTTCACCAGTACCACTGATAGAAGAGGGATTCAGCCCCATACTGGGAGTCCCCAGGCATGACACAGCACTCAGGTGAATGGGGCAATTGGGTTTGCAAGATCCCTATTCTGCCTTGACTCGGGCAAAGCAGCCTCAGCAGCTCTTCAGCTCATTTTCCCACTTGCAGAGCAGGGTTAGAAATTCCCTTCACAGTATGCTGTGTGGGGACTGACCTATTTGGAAATGAAAAGCTCTAAGCCAAAATACTCATTATTCATGGGGTACTTTGTCAGAAAACCAAAAAAAAAACTCTACTTCCCCCCCAGACCTTGTGACTCACCCCTTCTCTGACCCTTCAATAATGTACCACTGGACTTCCTAATTCTGCCAGTCTTTACCCAAGTAAAATGCCCAGTAATTTCAAAGTTCTGCCTGCAGAGTCCAAATCTTGGCCTCAGTCTCAGGAGTTAGGATGTTTTCTCTTCTTTGTCTTACACAAACTTCAGAAATAAATTAGGTGGGCACAAGCAGGGCAGGGGTGGCCAGCCAGAGCAGGTCAGCACTACGGCCAGACAGGTCCAAACTGCTCTGTCCCCCCTCCCCCAAGGAAAGGAAGTCAGGCGAAGCCCCCTGCAAGGTGGGAGCAGCAGCAGCAGCAGCGAGCTTCACACACTTGGCACACCAGGAAGCTGACTTTCAAGTCTGTGCTTGGAGTGTCTTCAAAGTCTTTTCTTTGTGAACAAATGCAAATTAGCCTCTGGGGATCACCTCTTTCTGAGCCAGTTCTTCACCAGCCTGAATTCCTCCGAGGTGTGGAACACTGGCTGGGGAAGGATTTTCCCAAAAGAGTAATGTCAGTTTGCTCTTGTACACCATGTAAGGCTGTTTCAGCCAAAACTCTCTCTTCTCTTTTCTCCCATGTCTAGTAAATCTAGAAGGTGTTGTATATTGTGAGTTTTTTTATATCATTTTTTTCCAAATGGTAACTTGTTTGGCACTTCTGTATCTTTCCAGCACAAAGAGAGAGGGTACAATGGCTCTCTAAAGTTGTAGGACTACATTGGACTTAATGAGTGCATTGCCATGCCTCCACCCTGACAGAAATTACAGCAAGGGGCAAATCTTGCTTCGTACCCTCCCAGTGCAGCAATCATACAAAATTCCAAGCCCTGACAAGCACCAAACATGCAGTGGATTTGATTTTTCTCCTCTCAGTTGGGCAGTGACCCATGTTGAAAGTATTGCTCATCAGTGCTAAGAAGCATTATGCCACTCTCACAGGCCTTGCACAGGAATAATCTTCCCCTGAACTCTAGTACAAAAACAGTACTTAAGAGATTCTCCTTCCAGATCAAAATGAGGAGCTTTTCTCCAATTGTTTGTGAAATAGCATTTGAATCCACACCTAACAGCCTCCACAATTTCAGGAAAAACTAATTATCAGTGGCTAGGTCTATTTTGCTGCCAAAATTGCAACCAAAGGAAGAAAGGTCAATAGCACCTGAAGCCCCAGTATTTCATTCACAGTCCGCACAGCATCAGGTGGCTCTATACAATCACGTACAAACTAGAGCCCAATGACTGTCACGTACATCATATTCATACATATTCCTCCACTCTGTACATTCTCTTCAGTTTTAAGTCTTTGTACCATTAAGCAAGGTGTTCTGTGCAAAAGAAAACAATGGAGAGGAAAAGCCAAGTACACAGAACACTTTGCTGGAAAGCGGAAAAAATATCACATGAAAGCACTGGATGGAAATAGGAGTCCTGGCAAAGTCTTGACTTGGCAAGAAATCCTTTAATGGACAGAAACCAAATTTCTCCTCCACAGAGGCACAGCCAAGTCAGCACTGTGCGAACACGATCCACCCACTGCAGCTCTGCTAAAAGAATCCTTGTGTTTTGGTAAGATACAGGGGGGCAAACTTCAACCATGGAAACATGGAGAGGGTGTGGAGCAATGCGGATCACAGGTGGATGGAGGAGAAGCATTAATCGACTTTCCAACTGCCCACACGCCAACACCTGGAGGAGCTGCTGTTACCCAACTCAAGGGTACAGCCTCCAGGTTTTTTAGGATTCACGTTCTTCTTCAATAAAGCCGTCTCCTTGAAGTGCACAGAGCAATTTGGGGATCCTGTGCCCATAGCCAATTTTGTACAAGCCGAAAGAGGTCAGCATGACTTAAGAGAGCATTATAGTCCTCTTTCATACCATTAACTCTAGCTGATCATGTTTATTTACATTATAACTTCCAGAATTTTGTTGCCCGTTGGACAAGATAACAACTTCTCAGGAAAGATTGCATATAGCTTTTACAATGAAAGTACAAAGTAGTCATATACTTTGCCCCTCTACTCTGCTCTCATGAGACCCCACCTGGAGTACTGCATCCAGTTCTGGGGCCCCCAACAAAAGAAGGACATCAAGTTGTTGGAACAGTCCAGAGGAGGGCTATGAAGTTGACTGGAGAGCTGGAGCACCTCCCCTACATGGATAGGCTAATAGAGTCAGGGCTCTCAGCCTGGAGAAGAGAAAGCTCCAGAGACTTTATACTGGCCTTCCAGGGGGCCTTCAGGAAAGCTGGGGAGGGACTTTTTATAAGCGCATGTAGTGACAGGATGAGGGAAAATGGCTTTAAACCAGAAGAGGGTAGATTTAAACTAGATATTAGGAAGAGATTCTTTACTGTTAGGGTGGTGAGACACTGGAACAGGTTGCCCAGAAAGACTGAGTGCCCAATCCCAGGAGGGCTGGATGGAGCTGTGAGCAACCTGGTCTATGTCTCTGCCTATAACAGGGGGCTGGAACTCGGTGACTTTAAGGGCCCCTTCTAACCCAAATCATTCTATGATTCTACTCCACAGATATGCCCTGAAAGGTGCAGAAAAAGCTGGACAGGACAGGCAGGGAAACACGGGAAAGGTAAAACAGATAAGGATTTACTTATTCTGTGGACCTCCACAGTGTAACTAAGAACAGCCAGAGATAACTCCAAGCTGTCAGATACAGGTCAGACACAGCCCTGTGGCATTAACAGATAAGCATTACATTTTTTTTTAAATAAAAAGTTAGTAACTTGCAAAGTTGTGTGGATTTTGAGAGCAGAGAATGCTCTGTTAAGTGAAATTCCGTGTAGGATCCCTGTCAAGTGCAACTAATGTGGTATCTGTTTTTCCATTAAACATTTAATTGTTAATTTTTCACCTTTTCATAGTGTTCCCGTGTGACTGTAAACTTCACATTTAGTACTATTTCCATGTTGTCTCAAATGTTCACGATAAAACTACAACCCCCTCAAGTGCCACTGAAAACCCTCAAATGCTTCACAGACCATTTGCCAAAATACAGAGCTGGTGCAAGGATTCAAATTAGCACTGAGGATGACCAGCTTCAATAGAAACATATACACAGGAAAATGGAAGGTGTGATGTTCTGCTGGAAACTCCCATCCACCCCAGCAGCTGACACAGGACAACTGGACTAAAGGGCACGAGGATGCTTAGAGTGCCTTTTCTTATCACCCATCAGGACTTGTTCTCTGCATCATCTCATATGCAGCCAGGCAGCACCATCCTACGCTGTCCATGGGGATTTGTCCTATTACACAATAGCACTAAGGAAAATCAGGTGCGTTAAGGTACCTTTTTTTTTTTTTTTTTCCCCCCTGGAAGTTAAACCACTGATCTCTGCACTGATCCACAGCAGGTTTCAACTGCAGCAAGCACCACCACTTGATGTGAAGCGCTGCTGCTTTGCAGTCCTGCAGCCCAGAGGCCCAGGCCTGCTCCAGCCCGGAACAGGTACAACAAGCCAACATGCTTTCTAAGAATACCAGCTACTGACCTACACTTGAGAAAATTACTTGCTTATTTTTCAAACCAGATCAAAATCTGGACTCCAATGCACTTGATTGTTGTACAGCTCTGTTTTCCATTGAGTGTTTTGATCTGAGAAATATGGCTTTGATTAAAAATGGGCAGCAAACCAATTACAGAGAATTTTCACATAACTGTGGCAAAAAAAAAAAAACAAAAACCTACGGCATTATAATCCATTAATTAAAACTCTTCCTTTGACTGAGGATTTTCCCTCCAACTATACCCGAGTGTTAGGTCAGCACATGATTACATTCTTTGTGTTTTTTTTTTAATCATACTTATCCCCACCAAAACCCCTTTCTATACATGTACTGCAGTGCAAATGCAAAGACTGCACCTGGGTTCTGCACTCAAAGACGCACCTCAGAAGACCTGCAGATTAATTTGGGATTTATGCAAACAGTTTCCCAGCCCTATGTTTCAAGTCCAACAACACCTCACAATGACCCTGCCAGCAACCTACATTCAGTACTGGCCTTTCTCAATGTTTCTTGCAACTCTGTGAATTGGGACCACGGGTACTGAGGTAACATTCAGGGAGATGGAGAAAGTGCAGCAGAACCAGTGACCTTCCACCTCAGGAGCTTCGCTCATGGGAACCCAGTTCTCTGCAAAGCACGTGCCTAGGGACAAGGCTGCAGCACAGGAGAAAGGTTTAGGCAATGACTGCCAGAGTGAAATGGTATTTCCCATGCCTGGGAGAGGCCACAAGGTCTCCATGTCTCCATGGACCACATGAAATATGATCCAAGTGAGCTGGAGCAATGCAAAAGCATCTAAATCTGCACAACTGTCAAACTGCATTTAGGAATGGCTTTTCTTTTCTCTTTATTTTAACTTAGAAAATATTTTCTTTTTCAAGTGGCCACATTAAAAGGGAGAAAGCATCTTGTTTTCACTTTCCAGAAGTTCTGTGGCATTGTAAGTGAAACTGTTCACCAATTAACCAAATGTTTGGATGGCCAGAAAAATATCTGAGAATCGCCAGCAGTTCTTCCACAATAGCTGTCTACTTCTCACAAAGACTAAACATGTTTTGAACTGAAACACATCTTGTTAGGACAAACTCATAAAAGAGGAATGGTATCTACTCAGGCATGACCTTTAGTAACCTATCAAATGCCTCATGATTGTTCACTTCATCCCCTTCTTGGGATTCTGTAACAATACACATAATTATTCTTTACATTTCAGTGCTTCTTTCCCCACACTTCTCTTGATATTTGTGAATGTACATTTTGACCCTCACAATAATCTTCATCAATAGGAGTGCTGCTGTCTGCAATAGAATTCATCATCTTCCCTCAAATAGAGTCTTAAGTATTTGTGTTTTCTCCAACCACATCATAGCCCTGTTCAAAGCTATCTGACTTCCTTCCCTAGAATTTGCTCATCTTCACTACTAACTCCTCAAAAGTCAGTGCTAGAAGCCACAATCAAGCCAACTTTAGCTTTCTTATGAACCAAGTTCTGGGTGACCAACCCAGGCTATCCTGACCTGGAGGCACCTGTAGGTAACTCAACTCCTAAAAATTAATTATAAGGAAAACTCTGAGCACACCTGCAGCACATACCCCGCATGCTACCAAGCAGACCCTGCACCAGACCAACTCCTGCAGCATGGATCTCAGCAGGGTGAGCAGCCACACTCAGCACAAAGAGGGACTGGAGGTGCTACCTCTGCTTTGCCAAGTGTAAGGGAACAATCTTCTCCTAAGAGGAGTTCATCACCGCTGGGTACATCGCACACGGGAGTTCTCTAAGCCATGTGCTTAAATAACCAAGCCAGAACTGCCACGCAGCACCTCACAGCCCACTCTCTCAGGATTTCACACAGGTGCCAAAGCCTTTCCTACAACAACCATGTCAGCTCCATGAGACCTACTCTTTCAAGCCATGCAGCAGTTGCAGTTGTTGCCCCCATCTCAGCGGTGAATAGAGCCAGGACTCACGGCCATGCTGGCCAATACAGCTGAGCTGAACTTGTCAGAGCACGCACACAACAACCTGAGCAACGCAGAGGTTTAAACCCAACTGCCTACAAGCCTTTGTGCAAAACCTGCTCAGAGGAACTTTTCCAGGATCACAAATTTGGAAACAGGTGTCAATAGCAATAAGTCCTTACGCCCTTTTCAGTCTCCCAGTGTAAGTCTCTACACGTTTTATAGGTTCAGTAGTTCTCAGTTGAGCATTAAATGAGTGTTTGGGCTATGCTGCGCTGTTGGTTTTTTCCAGTTTTTTTTTCCCCTCCTCCTCCTTAATGAGTCATAGGACTTCTCTTAAAAGTTTTGTGGAATACATAAGTGTAATGTTAGAGATATGCAAGAAATAAAGTTTCAGATGATGCGAAATATTCCAGTTGGAAGAGATATGATGCATCTGGCCACCTCCTCGTGCCCCTCTGCCTCACTGTGCAGCCACAAACTAGCCTAGACTGAGAGTAAGCTAAAACAACATGGTGAGGTTAACAGAAAGAGATAACAGGTCAAAACAGAAATACCCACACCATTGTAGAGTGTGGAACAAAATCCACTTCCAAAGACAGGATCTACATGGTGAAAAATCACTTAAAAACACAACCAAAATCAAACATCTACCACACAATTATTACCATAGCTGCTAATTTTGTTTAGAGCTGGAGGACGTTTCTGCTTCCAAGTAAGCAAGCAGGACACCTACTTCCAGCCTGGAAGAATCTCCATGTGATACCGTGCCACAGCCCCAGGTGCCACCGTCTTGGCAGGACTCGAACATTTTCAGGCTGTTGAACACAGCCCCCCAAAAAAAGCTAATAGTAAAGCTTGCTGATACCATGCACATTCCTTTATTTCTTCCTCTGTTACTGCTTCAGATTCACTTGATATCATATATTTGCAGCCCTGCCAGAAAAGCAGCACTTTGTCCAGGACAGACATGCATCAAGGACTGTACCGTACTCCAGGAGACACTCCATTTCTCCAGCCATGAATTGACTGTGGGCAGAGCTGATAGCAGAAGTGCTCCACTTCGGCACACTGCAAGACAAAACAGAGACTACTTCAAGGCAACACTGAAGTAGCTGCACCCCTGAACTGTCAGTGCCTTGAGAGGGGACATATGGGAAGTCAGCAGACAAAGTTGAAACGGTTTGGGAAAAGGCTGCAGAGAAAGTGGGTGCAGCTATAAGAGCACAAAAGCTCATAGTCTTACCCAGCTGTAGGCTGCCACCAAAGGAGCAGTCTCATCCTCCAGTGCCCTCCATGCACACCCTCTCCCTTGGGTCAGACCCAGCCATCTCACTGACAAGGGAGAATCAGAGCAGTTCACGGACCCAGCCCAGAACAACCCTCCCCGTCTCCCTTTTTTGCAAGCACTGTCTTCTCTAAGATCGGTGAGCACATGTGGCTGCAGTGTGCTGGCAGGAGCACTTGGATGCGGTAAGGTGCTACTTCTCAGCTGTGCAAGCAGGAGTAGGGAAGGCATATGGAACTTCTTGTAGCACTGCCACTTTCAGTCAGATTAAACCAACTGTGGAATGACATTTTCCTTCACTGAACAGATGCACTGAAGTCTGCTGGAAGAAAGGGGAGGATGGAGAAGGGAAAGCAGCAAGGCAAAGCAAAGCTCTCAGCACAGCAGTGTTCAGAGCAGCTGCTAGCCCCCCAGCCTGCAGGGTCTGCTAGCTCCCCCAAGGCCTCTCCAGGGCTCAGGCCCTGAACATGCCTCAGTCACATGAAGCCACTTCAGCAGGTCCCTGAATGCCTGCAGGGCTCCAACGTAATTCCTGTTCACCCTCTCTAGGTGGTAGGCAGCCCCCAAGGTCAAAACCAGCTCGGTGGGGCAGCACTGTCTGGGCAGCATTACCAAAGGACTAGCTCTGTTCCTTCTCTTTGGGTCCTTCTACTGACACATCTACGTTCTAACTTGGTGCAGACACTTGATCTAGAAGTGCTGCCTTGCCCTTCTCATTCAGGAAAAGGGAAATATCAGGGGCATCAACAGGAGCTTCATCATTTATTATCTGCTCCGTGATACAGGCTTCTGAAATGCAGCCTGACTGCCAGTATAAGCATGGCTAGTGGAACACTCTGACCCAACAAGCAGTACAAATACACAGTATCCTTCCACCTAACAGGACTAGTTAGTCACCTGACCTCAAAGTAACTCACTGTTCACATCTTCAAAGTCATACGTGGACAAAAACAAGTGGCATGAAGACAGCAGTACCACATAGATTAGCCCTCATACTGAATGGACAAAATAGAGATTACTGTTTCCTTTCCTGGAGGCGGGGAAAATGCAGAGAACACAGCAAAATTATAGTCACCATATGAACTTTTACTCATAGGGCAATGGAGCTTATCCAATTAAGGAGTATTAAACCATCTGCTGTTAGACAATTGGCTTAACATTTATTTTCTCCATCGGTATCACAGGACACTCCGCAACTGCCTTTAGAGTGTGTCAGATACAAATATGCACAAATCACAATGCAAATCAAAACATTTCTGCTGGCCTCCTTTTATTAAGACCTTCTCCAATACATCCGAGTGGATTATTTATAAAATTATCTGTCAATAAGTGGACTTTTCCCTTGCTGGTTCTTTCTCCTTGTCTCTGACATATTTGTCTGCAGTCATACCAGACTTGCCCCTCACATGCTCATTCAGCCAAAGCTCAGCATTTACCCCATGAGTGAAGCAGACATGCAGGACCAAGGCCCACCAGGACTTGTTAAAACCTTGATTTAGAAATCAGCCTTCTTTTACAGTAACCATGTTTTCCTGATTTCATCTGCTAGGATGCAAGACACAGTAGTGCTTCTCTCTACCACCACAACAACACACACACAGGGCAGCTGGCACTTACGTTCCCTAGACAGAAAGGCACAAACTCCCTCCTAATCTGACATAGGACATATCTGCCAGAGCTTAGGGCTTGCTGCAACACGTTCCTACACATGCAAACACCAACACAACGGGTAAGCTCTTACAAATAAGAAGGAACTATCCACAACACCCATTCCTGCGGCTGCTCCTGGAGCCCCTGATCACACCCAGCTCTTCTGGCCACGGGAGAAACCTCTCAGAGTGCAGGATAGCAATAAGTTACATTTCTTACTCTAACCATATTTCAGCTCTCAGCTCTGGACACTGCTATTTTGAAGATAACATTTCTTAGCATGTTAACTACCTCCCTCCACAGTCCTGCTTCTGCAGATACTCACACCTGAACCATTAACAACCTCAGCTGGTGATGTTCCAGCAATCATCTGAACCCCACACCAGGTGCATGACACTGAAAGGTTTTCCTTGCAGGAGAGGGCACCACTCGTTCAGCTACCTCATCTGATCAGCGCAGGTCTGTCTCACTACAAGCACCGCACGAAGTCCTGTACTTCCTCTCTTTTGCTCAGGGCACGCTAATGTTAACACTGAAAGCAGCTTGAATCTTCAGCATTTAAGTCAAGGACCAAGGTAATACGTGTCTCTGTCCCAAGCAACGCAGCCAGTGCAGAAAGGCACAGAGGTTGCCTCAGAAGGCCACAGACTCCACAGCCCCGACGCACAGGGCCACTGCTGGGGGCTGGCTCACCCCAAGCCCCTCATCTGCCTGGGCCTCGCTGTCCCTTCTCTCCCGCAAGCTCCTCCATGCAGAACCCTCATCCCCACAGTAAGCAGGGAACAAGCCACCTGCCACCAGGGATGCCCAGCCTGGCTACCACTCAGCTCAGCTACCACCCAGCTCATTGGTCCCCAGCGCCTCAGATGAGCAGGGTACTACTTGCAGGCTCCAGGATTATCTTTCAAAGGCATTCTGGCCTTTTCTACTCAGTACAAAATAAAAGACAAACGAGATCTATCTGAACTTTGGTGTGACTACAAAGCATATTCACGCGCATAAAGAAATTACTTCTGTTCTATAAAGAACAAAGACATTCAGGATATTGCCAACAGGCTGACAGCCTTAGCAAAGACAAGGAGGTCTCTTCCATCCTCCCTCCCACAGCCCACAAGCGACACCAAGCCCCTGCCCGACTCAGCACAATGCAGGCCCCATGAGGCCACAAGGGGCTGTGACAACACTGGGGCTTCCAGGAGCACTGTGGCCTAGGACATCTCTGAATGAGACACTGAGAACTACCTTAACAGTCAAGCTGTCCACAAGCATCAGAACGTAGTACATGACCTGAAAGTACAATCACAAATGACACAACCTCAGGAACACTGAGCCTTACTGACAAAGACAAAAACATAAATCACTATGAACTCCAACAGCACAAACAGCTTCTATAATGCCTCAGACAAGTCTCCTACCAGCCCCAGGAAGGGAAGGCATCACAGATCCTGACAAGCTACACAGAACAGAGACAAAGCATCAGTTGGGAAGTAAGGTACAAACACTGGTGTCACCAGTAAGAATGTTAGTACCTGCAAGCTGGCTTTCTCCTGCGATAACCAGAGGTTTCAGCAGATAACTGGTTCAGAGCAGCCCTGGACATCATGCACCCTTCTCTAATACCAAAGCCCTCGGCTGCCTGCAGGCCCCACACCTTCACCATCTCGAGCCGCCTGACCGGGCACTGCACCCTGCCCCTGCGGCGAGTCACTCACCGAAGTACTCCTTCTTCATGTGCATCTCCAGCTCCTTCTCCAGCTCCAGTGTCAGTGCCTCCAGCCGCCTCTCCGCCTGGCTGGGGCCGCTGTCCCGGCACGGCGTCACCTGATACGGCAGCTTGAACTTGGGCGCCGAAGCGGAGCCCTTGGTGGGACTGTAAGCGTAGGGGGGCGCGGCGTCGGGCGCAGCGGCCGGGTGCTGCGGGTCGTGCCGCTGCGGAGACTGGGCACGGACCTTGCGGTAGACGTCCCCCAGCTCGGGCGCGGCGCAGTCCTCCTGCGGGCCGGGACCAAGCAAGGAGGAGCGGGGCGAGGGCAGCTGCAGCTCGGGGTAAGCGCTCATGGAGCCGCGGGAACTCCGCGAGCTCTGGCTGGAGATGCTGGAGCGGGGGCTAACCACGGCGGCGCCCGGCCCGCCGCGGCCCTCGGGACTGCAGAGGCTGGAGCGGGGGCTGGCCACGGCGAGCCCGGCGGCAGTCGTCCCGTCCAGCTCGACGCCGCCCGGCGGCCCGTACCTGGAGTCCGAGTAGCTGGAGCGCGGGCTGGTGGTGCACGAGTACTGGCTGGCGGTGCTGGAGCGGGGGCTGGCGTGCCGCTGGTCATAGCCCATGCTGATGCCGCTGGTGCGGTTGCTGCTAGGTTTGCTGCCGCCGTCGTAGCTAGTGAGGCTGGCGCGGGGGCTGGAGTGCTTGCTGGTGTCGCTGGCCGTGCTGGCGTAGCTGGAGCGAGGGCTGAGAGCGGCCCCGTCGTACTGCACCAGGCTGCCGCGGGGGCTGCCGTACTTCTCCTGGCCGGGCACCACCAAGCTGGAGCGGGGACTGGAGAACTTCTCGTAGGGCGGCGCGGCCGCACCGCCCAGGCTGGAGCGCGGGCTGGAGAACTTGCCGTGCTCGGCGCCGGGGCCCGGACCCGGCGGGGCGGCCAGGCTGGCCCGGGGGCTGGCGTTGCCGTACTTGGCGTCCGGGCCGCCGGGAGCCCGCCCGCCGCCCTTGGCCACGTAGCCGCTCTCGTAGGCGCTGCCCGCGGCGTAGCGGTAGCCCTCGGCCGAGTAGCGCTTGCCCTTGTCGGGGAAGCCGCTGTAGCAGGGCAGCGCCACCTCGGAGCGGGTGCACAGCCCCTCCTCGCAGCACGGCGGCTCGGCGGTGGGGCGCCCGTTGGCGGCGCGGAGCGGGGCGGCTTTGCCGCAGGGGGCGGCGGCGGAGAAGGCTTCGGCGGGCGGCGGCGGCGCGGCGGTGCCGTTCATCTTCCGGCCCCGCTGCTCCGCCGTCATGTGGGCGGCGATGACCCGCTTGGTCTCCTCCAGATCGGCGTGTAGCGTTAGGTCCCGGCGACCACCCCGGCCATAGGGAGCGTCCGGGCAGGGCTCGTAGAGGGACAGGTCCTCCATGAACTTGGTGGCCTTCAGTGCCATGTCCTCGTACTTCTCCATGCTCGGCCTGTGCCCGGCGGCCCGGGGTAGGTTGGGAATCGCTCTATGAAAACACAGTCCGCAGTAGGAAAGGGGAAAAAAAAAAAAAAAAAAAAATTAAAAAAAAAAAATCACCCCAAAAGTTCCTTCCCGCGGCGCACCAGCGGTGCTATCAGCGGGACGCGGCTCCCTCCCCGCACAGCGGCCCGGCTGCGGCACGCGCACACCCCGGCGGCATCCCCACGCCGCGGCGCTCGCCTCGGTACGGCCGCGCTGCCCGGCGGAAAGCGGCGAGCGGAGACGAGGAGCCCCTGTGTCACTTTCCAGCCTTAAATAAGTTGCTCGGTCCAGTCAATGGCGCGCCGCGCGGAGGAATTTGCGCTCGGCGGCTCCCTGCCCCCGCCGCCCCCGGCCGGCCGACCCGCAGCGGGTTCCCGGCCCGGCCCGCACCCCCGGGCGGGGGGTGAAGGCGGCGGCCGCTCCGGAGGGGCTTCGCGGCGCGGCGAGCGGAGCGCAGGGCTCGGCGAGGCAGGGACTCCTTTGTGTAGGGCAGGAATGCGAGGAAGGAGACTGGGCGCTGCGTCCCGCTGGAATGTAGTTAATGCTGGAGCCAAACAATGATTTTCACCGAGTCAGTCAGGGAGAGGGCGGCCGCGGCGCTGCTCTGCCGCGGGGCCGGCAACCTCCCCTCCGGTCGCTTGGGGCCGCGGCTGCTCACGGAGGACCGGGGCTGTCACCGCGTCCAGGGCGCGGAGCCGGACCGAGGGGAGTCCCCGCGCCGGCGCTCGGCGGGCGGAGCGCGCCCGGAGGAGCCGTGCCCCGGCGGGCTCTGTCAGGAGAGCGGCGGTTTAACGGCCGCCGGGGTTCGAGCCGCCGCGCGCGGGAGCGCCGTGCCCAGCTGGGGTCGCGTGCACCCGGTTTCCCGCTCTCGCCGCTGACTGCAGCTGGATGTGGAACTTCCCGCCGCGCCGCTCGGGCGCGGGGCGGCCCCACCTGTGTGAGACCCCCGGGCGGGGGCGGCACGGCAGGGAGCCGCTCTGCAGCAGCAGTTACTTACGTACGGTTCTCACAGAAACAAAAACACGATGCTGAAACTGAGCACCCTGCACCCGGGAACGGCCGCAGGTCAGGGCTGCAGGTGCTCTGTCCGTGCCAGGGACGCGTTGTCCTGCTAGCGCTCCTAATTAAACATTGAATGCAACTGTGTACTCAGAACCCTCCCCTGCTGTGGAGGACGACTGATGGGCAACCTGTGTGTGCAGGGTAGCAGGCAATAAATAAATAAATAAATCCTGCAAGCCAACAAACTAAGCAGAACCGGTCCTGAAAAGCAGACCTTGGGGTACGGAGGACACCACTCATAAGTCAGTGTATGTGTGCTAATGCAGCCCACCTGGAAGCCAGGCTCTCCTTCCTGCTGTGTGGCAGCTTGGACCATTGGAGCCTTATACAATAAGCTGATGGACACTGTTGCAGGAGTTTTTGTTTTTCACTTCTCAATTAACTGAGCAGGGCATAGGGCCTGCACCTGTGTGCTCACGCAGGGAAACATTCCGAGTGGCTGTGTGAACTGCAGAACTGTGAGGCTGAGGCACGGGCTGTGGTCCTGGTGGCTCTGTGCTGAGCTCCAGCCAGCCAGTGCCAGGCAGCACAGCACAATGCTGCCAGCAGGCAGCAAACTCCTCAGTGCACATTTGGTACCTCAGCAGTTCAAGCACGTGCTTTCTTTGGTATTAACTCATGGGAAAGCACACTGGGTTCTGAGAGAGGCTGGGGTATCAGAGGAAATAGCCCTTTTTAGCAAGCAGTTTGGATCAACTGATACGCACCACTCACGTTCACTGTTGAAAGCTTACGTTGGATAATTAACTCCTCAAAGCAAGGCCCAGTCAGGTCTGCTGCAGCCCAGGGCCAGGGGTGTTCCTGCACAGCACTCTGTCGCTACTGCAGGCCTGCTCTCCAGCAAATCATCCTCCTGTCACACACGTAATGAACATAGTGCTTATCCGTGCTGCAGCCACAGATGTAGTCCACATGGGTGAGATAAATATGTTTGCAAGGTACACAATGCACTCGAGCAGCGCTGTGTTTCTCACAGAGGACCATATGTGCAGTGCTGTGCAAACAAGATGCATAGAGTTAGAGCTGCTGTTGTTGTAATAAGTGCTCCTACCATACTCCTTACTGCTGTATAAAAGAAAAAATGATTGGCAATTACAGTGTGACAAGTTTTTCTCCCCAATTTGTTTTAAATACATGTGTTTAATTTTAACAACCTGAAATAAAATGTTTATATTGCAAAAAAGACTTGTGCAACTCAGAACATAAGAGCTGTCATGGAATATTAAAAGAGGAGAACTTCACTTTGTAATTTGTTGTGGCAATCCTTGTGTCTACTGTTAAGTTATATCAGCACATCAGATATGAAGGAAAGCCAGCTGCTTCTGCTAAATAAACTCCTTTGTGTGAGATTTAGAGGGAGCAAAAAAGCCAGGTGGAGTTATTGATCTGTGAATATTGGCCGGCTGGGCCTCACAGGCAGCACACTCCTGTTTCTTCTAATTGCCAGTGCCTTCAGCAAAACCCTGGCCAAGCCAGCAGGCAGGGAAAATTAATGGTCTGCTGGGGATTCTGTCTCCCTGAGCTGCAACAAAGCAGAGAATCTGCAGATTTAAGAATTCGCTGGTGAACTTCCTGAGCAGGGAGTTGATTATTATTATTATTATTATTGCATTTTTCTTCTTTCTCTCCCTTATCAAGAAAACAACAAAATTATACTTTGAAATCCACACGTAAATAACACTTAGTGCTACTTGGGTTTACTTTTCTGATCTCCATTTATAAAATTGATTTGTTTCTTGGTAAAGAATATCACTATTATTCCTGTTCCTCCCTCTGTTCCAAAGCCTGATTTAAAAAGAAATACTTGTGAAATTTATATAAAAAATATGAAGAGGAATAGTTTGATTTGGAGCTTTTATTTTGTATTCATTTAAGTTCTAGCTGTATTGTGTTTTATATTGCTTTATCTTGCTTGAGTCCTGTATGTTCATTTGTGTTGTGATGAATTTAATCATAAGCAAGCTTTTCAGAATATAAAGTCTGGATATGAACGTGCATTAATATTTTGGTGATTATTTGGAATTAAAGTCAATTGAGGTCATTCTAGTTCTCCAAAATACTTTAGATCTAGATAGCCACTTCACTGAAAGCAGCAGACCATGCAACTATTTTTACACTACTTCAGGATTTGAATGAAGGTACAAGCATCACAAAGGCTGTGCTGTTTTGTTTTGAGGACCGTAGCATGGCATGGTTTTGTTGGTTTTTGTTTGTTTTTAAATACTCATTCAGAAATCGCTGCTTTTAAAAATTGCAATTACCGAATGTATTCTAGGGCACCATCTTCTGGTGGACAGAAGGCGGTGTAGCTCAGCGGCTACCTTTGACTGCTGGACACAACTATTTTTTGCTAACATTATTCTGCAGGTTTGTGAGTCATTTCTCATTCTCAATCTGCCATAAAGCACTATTTAACATTTTTTACATTCTTCTTATTCATTGCAAATGCAGCTATTCACCATGCTGCACAAATGTAACTTGGGACAGACCCTGAAAAGTTCTAGTCACTACAGCCACTTTGTGAACGTGCTACATTAGACAGACAACATGTGTCTAAGTACTTATGATTAATACACCATTTATGTATCTTATTTCTTTTATAGCTTCATCTTCCACTTCTCTTACATATTTCTGCTTTTGGCATTCCTGGCCAAAGCAGTTAATTGGCTCATACTTAAGAGACTGTGCACAGCCTTAGTCATACTTCCCTGCAATCAGAGGACATAATACCATAAATTCAAACACAATCAATTAGCTTAATAGCAGCCACTACATATGCATAAGTGCATGGTTTAGTTGGCTGGCTCGGTTAACAGTGCAGCCACTTAATATGTTTTAAGTCTTATTCAAACATTCAAAGAAGTGAAAATATAAAAAAAAGGAGAGTACATAGATTTAAAATTCATACTGACATGATAAAAATGAGGGCTTGTTTACAGCAGTGCAAACCATCATGCATTAAAAAAAAAAAAATCAGACTGCATTAACATATTTCATTAAAGAAAAACAAGAACACCAGAAACACTGCATCTACAGGTCCTGCTATATACGTCCTGTTCCATGCTGGTGAAGAATACCAGACAAACCATGCCTTTTTATACGCGTCCAAGAAAGATGGCAGGCTACAAGCACTGGCCTCCTGCCCTGACAACACAATGCATTTCAGCTCTGATGAGAAGAATCTTTTTAGAAGAAATGGGACATCCTTTGGTTGAGAATATGAATTATATTTACTTTTTATGGTATTTTCCATAATGTAATAGATTTAACACTCCTTGAATGAAAATAATCAACCTATTGGCGAGAAGGAGCTGTTCCACAAACAACGGAACCAATGAAAGCTGGTCTTATACATGTCTGCTTTCTGCATTCTTTGCATTCTCCAGCTTTTAACTTCTCCAAATTCCCAGTACCGTTGCAGCAGTGGCACCCTCTTTGTATCAGAAGAACAGTCTTCAGAACTTACCCAAGCTTTAAGCAGCCATGTGCAGTACCTCGAGGTTTCTCCATGGCATTTGCCTGCTTTCTTCAACAGTCTTGTCAGTACTCTTGTCTCTGGCACTCCTCTACAACACATCCACCAACATACAGCCTTCTTGTTCCCTTGATAGCTACAGCTCCAGGCAGCTTCCCAAGTTTCTAGGTTAAAAATCTTAGTCACTCTCCTTCCCAACACACTCCTGCTGCCTTCAGTCCATACTTAGATGGACAAAAAACAGCGAAGGCCCACGAGCAGCTGTGTAGGTGTGTGACTGCTGCATCTAAAAGCTGAATGCTATTACAGAAGCACTTGTGTGGGTCTCTATCTACAGCCACTTACTTGTAGAATTACAGTATGTTTGAGATGCAGTTGCTCAATACAAGTAGCTTCAAATGTTGAAGAGGACTGGTGGAGCAATTCCCTAAGTCTTTTGTTTAGGAAGCCATGCTGAAAACGTCTCACTTTTCTCATGTGAATGAAGTAGTATGCTGATGAGAAAGACAAATGTAATGACAAGTAACCAAACAGCAATTTTATGTTGTTAATAACTGTATATACTGTATCAACCTGTATCTAGTATATTTACTTCCTTCATCCTATGCCTCTTTAAAAAGAATCAAAGCCTCCAAATCATTAAGTTGCAAAAACTTCCTATCCCTTTGTCTGTGCATATATGCTCTCTGTAATTGTTCTGCTTAAGACAGTAGCCCAGAAATAATCTCAGGCAAGCAACAAATAAATGACTGACTTGTGTGAAATTTGTTGTATTACTTTCATCCTAGTTTCTGCTTTCTTCTAAATTCAACATTTTAGATAAACACAGCTGAAGATTTCTATAACAATAGACGCAAAAGGGAGAAAGAAAATACCTCCATTTAAAAGGAAGAAAACAGAACAGGTAGAGAGGAGGGGACTATTTTCCTTAATTCAGTGTTTGTTCAGTTTTCAAATGCAGATTTACAACTTTGTGACAGTGGAGATAAAGCTTGACACATACAATATCAGTATATACTCACTGAACATGGGCTCATTTTATCTTTTGTGATCCAACAAATGGCTAGCAAGAGCTCTTTGTCATAAAGGTCACAGCCTGAAATGGCACATCAATCTGCTTGCCAGCTGTCGCAGTCTAAAAGCCAGAAAATCATGCACCATCTCCCTGCCATTCAACAACAAAATAGTTTTATAAAGCAAAACTAAAACCTCACTACTACAGACATCTTACTGGTATCTCCATGTTAAAGTTGCTTTCCAGGAGGTGGACTGGTTAGTACACCATCACACCATCACCCACAAAGTTCCCCTGACCTGAACAGTCATCATCTGCCCCTTAAAGAGTGATTCTCTGTATGCTTTGAGAATCAGGCAGGTTTTTAAAACAGTAAGATTTTGGGAAAATTGTTACATGTTTTTTTACCGTAAGTCAGAACAACTTAATGGATTCATAGTAACTGTTGGATAGCAGTAGTGGTCCATTCTCCTTTCTGCGCTCCAGTAAACAACAACGATATTGAACTAATAGCATACAAAGGCAGATAGTAGACAATGCTCACAGCTGCAATCAACTACACTAAATTACAGTCTGTCTCATTCTCTTTATATATGGCACTCAAATTCACCACACAGATAAAAATACAAGCATTAAGAACGAATTAATATGAAAACCAGTCAGAAAGAATTACTTGTCTCACAGAAATTAGCACCAATATAAGCAATCAACTACAAAAAGCTGTGTGTCAGAAAGGCCACTTTGTATCACTGCAAATAGCAATTTATAGACTGCTTTAATGAGCCTGGCTCAGAAACCCTTAGTGGAGCAGAGCTTGCATCAAGGTTGCAAAGCCAAGGAACTAGGGAATATTTCATTCATTTTAACTTCTGAGTGTTGTGTCTTCCAGCTGTATTTCCTCCCATATTGATATTACTGCTGTGAGGGCTTTAAGGTCTGTTGAAAAGCTGCTTGTTTTTTTAAGAACAAACAAAAATCTAAAAGCTTAGTAAATGCATCAATGTACAATTTGCTTATAATTTTATATATTATACAATGTATAATTTGCTTTTGCAAGAACAAGAGCAAGTTTAGTTTGGAACCTTCTCCACCACTACAATGTTAGTGGCCAGTAGCCACTTAAGGACGCTCGTACTTCCATCAGTTCTGAAGAGCTGTTTTCATCCAGCATAGAATCATTCTGCATTTTTACTGATTCATTCAGTATTACCAAACTTAACAAGAACCCAAGAGAACAAAGACTGTATGAACATCCTGTCACGTTTACAGAAGCTGCTGGAATACAGAAAAAATATATTGAAGAATTAATTCACTTTAGATTATTTTACAGGAAGGAGAGCCTTTTTTTTTGCTAAGTAACTACTTAATCCCCCAAAAAAGCAGTACAAACGTATCTCCCGAATTGTCAACTTGTAATTGCTTATAGTTAAATGCTATTATTACCTTTTATGCTGCAAATCACACAATGATGCATACCTTAAGTTTTTCAGTACTTCTCTAAAACATCCTGCAGTAAGACCCTCCTTCACACATTATGATGCCAGCAGCTTAGATACGGCATTGTCACGCCACAGTGAGAATCACATCCTATTACACAGATAACAAGCCATTTGACAACTTATTTAATAAACCAATAATTTTATTTTTAGTGAGCTAAAAGAAAGATGCTGATCTTTGTTATTGGAAAATGTCAGACATTAAATTCTAGTACTTTAACTGTTTATAGTGAGAACTACAAAAGCTTCCCATTATAGCGCTGAAAATTGTTTCTCTCTCTCTTATTTACATCTTTACCTCTCAGTCTTCACTTATGCTGGCCAAGAAGCAACTAACTCAAAGGTTTAATTTCACTTTCGAGTATTATGTCGTCAAACAAGCTGTTTTGTGTGACTATTACTTCCTAAAAGTAGAGAAAAAACATTAATTGCATTGCATTATAGTTTTATACTGTATTGGCAATTCAATACAGATGAGAACCTGGTCTTCTATTAGACAGAATCAGATGTAGAACCTAAGAAGTGCCATGTTTGGTTTTTACATTCATTACATGGTTCACATCTTGTTAAAAATGCAGTCAGTTTATAAGCTGCAACAAAATAAATCCTGTCCACTGTATTTCTCTACTTCGTAAGGCTGCCACTGAGTACTTATCTACGAATAGAAGCTGTTCTGGTTCATTAACACAAAGCTAGCAAGAAATTTCAGTGCAGTGACAGAAATGGCAGATTACCATGTTTTAAGAATCAACACTGATAGTACAGAGAGCTACTAAAACATGTCAACAAATGCAGTAGGCTTTAAGACACTGTTCCTAAAGGCTGCACTTTTGCCATAAGCACAGAGTATAGCACATAGAAGCCCAGTGCTTTCTCTTTCGGAAGGCACGAGGTGCTGAAAGCATGCGTGTGGTGATGCAAGTGCTCCAACTGAAAAAGCCAATAAGTGTCCAAGGAAAAAAAAAAACATTCACAAAGGTTTTATTAAAAAAATTCCCCTTTCACCTCCAACAAGTGAAGCTCAAGTTCTGTACTACTGGGTTATGTTTAGAAAAATGAAAATAGTACAGTAATTTTTGAAGGCTATACATTTTAAAATCCCATAAATCAGCATAAACTTGGACTGTGCAAGCATATATAGCAAGTACTTCAGATGTCATTTATTTGGTCCGTCAGATGTACAGTGTAGTAGTAGTATCTGAGTTTACAAAACATCAAATATAAATAACCAGAAACTGTAACAATACACAAAAAATTTGCTTCTTACATTGACATACCAGGCAGTACGAGCTGAAAAACTTGAGTAAATTAACAGTTTTACAGTAATGTACACAGTGCCAGTTAAAGTTTAAGAACACTGTTAAAACATGGCACTAATTTGCTTTAGTGAATTCTCTCCTTGTTCAGGGTATGAAAAATGTTTAGGACTAGACTAAAAATACTTTTCTTCAAGCAAAAGAAAAATTTAGGTACTTACAAGTCTGGGCATCAAGTGATGACCCTTTACTAAAGCAGAGTAGGTTTTTTTTGTCCTACTGAGTTATACTTATAAGGTATTTACACAAAAATAACATGCTTATTTTCATGACTGTTTAAGTAAATACTTATCTGCAAGTATTTAAAAACTATGTTTCTACTACATTTAATATATGGAATTCAATATGGAAAAACTTCTAGAAGACTCTATTGAGATGACAGCTTTATCATCAAGAGAAACAGACAAAAATTATTTAAGCCAATGGTTTGGTATTTCCTCAGAACAAAAGCCTTACAATTAGTCTAGTTCTGGACATTTTTCACATCCCCAAATAATATGCTGTTGCTGCATTACATGGACTCAATCATTTTGTCAAACAACATCTGCATGTTCAGTCTAATGCTATAATTTCATCTTGCTCTTCTGTCTGCTCCGTACGCACTCTCTTTGTACTGATGCACTCTTTATCTTCTAGTTTTCTCTTGCGGCTCTTATTTTCCGTATCATCAGCATTACTTGAATGGCCTTCATCTTCAGAATCAATTATAAATAGATCATCTTGATCTGGAGCTGCAAAATACGTATTTTTAATTCCCACGGGTACTGTAAGGACAGTCTGCTCTCAAAAGAAAGCGCATACAGAATGCCCCTCACATAACAAATACATCTCGGATCATTCTTTATCCATAATCTCTGTCAACAAATGGCAAGAATCTTTTGAATTTCTCCAAAACCTGTCAAATATGCTAGTCACATGGCTATTCCCTTTTCATTAGAGGTATGGAAAACATTTCAATAACTCAAATATTCCCATATTTTTAGGAATTCCCACATTAGCTAATGCGAATGCATTAGCACAATTTTTTGCATATATGAAGTAGAAGAATTGCATGCTATCTGCTAGAGTCTTTAAGAACCTTTAAACAAACACAAAGCTGTAGTCCAGCCTCACCTCTGGCTAGTGCTTTCAGTAACACTCTCCACTAGAAACCATGCTCTACGGGAGAGAAAACGTACAGAAAGGGTGGAGTGGCAGACTTGAAAGAGCTAATGGATAACAATGGATGGCGTAAAGAAGGGAAACTAGAACCAAACATGAACTTTCAGGACATCTGGTGGACTTCAAGAAGAAACTCATCTTAAAAATTAATTTTGTGCTAGTTTCTAATGCTATCTGGGGCAGAGGGGTTGTTTTGTACTTAATTTGAACCTACATCAGTACTCATAACATTTAATCTTTCATGAAACAAAACACAAGATGCAACTGACTACACACTTCTGTGTCTGAAGTAGGACTCTCTGACAGGTAAATGAACATAATCCAAAAGCTTAGGATGGAGCTACAGATATCACTAAAACACTACAGTGTTTCCAGTACATTAGCTTTTACTGCCTACACATCTTGTCTTTGAGTTCAGCTATTGTGGGCATATTCAAAAGAATACCCTGTATTACAAAAGTCATGGTGGCACTTTTTGGGTAGCAAATACTTCTTTTTTTTTGCCATGCCTTCACTCAGCAGGTGAAAAATAATTCTTAAAAAGCGGATTTAAAAAGACATCTTCTTAAATTAACAGAATAAAATGTGATCAAAGAGACCCACACAGTAACTTTTAATCTGTAGGGAGAAATCAACAAACCTGATTCTTTTTTGTCACACAATAGGGTATATTAACAAATTAACTGTATTTGAATCACCATGCAAATAGTGTGTTTCAGTTGACAATCTCCCTCAAGCACCTCCAAGTTAAATAATGTAATAATATAGTAAGTTGTATTTACTACAAGCCTTTGAAACAGTCTATGCATTTTTACCGCTTAAATATTATATTTATACAGGGGCAATTCGAGTGTCTTTCACTTCATATTGGCAAAGTTAAGTCATAAAATTCAAGTATTTTAATTGGACTGAAAGGCTATTTCACTTTATTTAATATTGACTGCTATTTACCTGTTGATGTTGAAGGTTGTGCTCCGTCATCACTACCATTGGTAATGTTTTTGGATGTTGGTTCTGATGGTTTAGGGCCAACTTTTTCAGGGGTGTCGCCCACAACTTCAAATTCTACATCTTTTTCTAGGTCTTCACTGCAGAAAAAACGTATACAGTTCTGAACAACAGAAACACTGCCTTTTCCACAAACAAAATGTATCATTCAAATTATCAGAGTCCCTCCAACTGGGACAAAGTAAGGAAAATATACTCAAAAGAAGGAAAATCTGTTCATCCCTCCTCTATAATTTGTGCTTTGTCTGTTTGTGAATTTGTTCCCCCGCCAATGCCATGCCATAAAATGCTTAGGAAAGAAAGGAAATCATTACTACCCTAGATTACTTTTCTTCCTCAATCTCAACATTTTCATTTGCACCGAAATTGCAGTGTGTTGATTTACTCCATACAATGAGTGTATTACTTACCCAAAGTTAAATGCACACGAATTATTTCAAAGTGACTTCTCTTTGCATTACCATATCTGAACACAGATAAATGAATTACTACTTCAGCAGGTCTTTATCTGGTTTTACGCAGCTGTTTCTCACCTTTTAGCTGCTCTAAAACCAAATCTAGCTTTGCACAATTCTTATGTTACTTAATGAGCAAACTGTTCAGATAAAATCTTACCAATTACTTTTGTAATAAAATAGAAATTAAGAAATCTAACACACTGAACTATATCCATTTATTAAAAAAAAAAAAAAAACCTTTAATTTCATTATATAAGCAACTAAATGTTTTAGCTTTATTCACAAATTTAAAATTCATAACTGGAAACTCGCTGTGGAATTCTATACATATACACAAAAGTAATTATTTCAGAATTCTTACCTATGAAGCACATTGATTAACAGAGTATAATCCTGGAGGAAATCATCTGCTTGTAGTCGAGTGCCATTTCGAATTCCAAAGTCTGATAATTTCCTGTGGTTATTTGCTAGAAAAATAGCAAAACACAGTGGTGTGTACAGCTATTTACATAAAGACTGTTTTTACTATTAAAAATACGTATTCCAGAAGTTTAACCTATAAAGTGAACATTAATACTTACATCTGAATTGAAAGTAAAAGTTTACATTTAAACCTGAAGTTAAAACTACAGATTTTGAGTTATCTATGTCTCAAGTGTCATGTTCACGTAACTATTATTATGAATAGGAACATCTTCTGGAGATAATATGGGTACTGCAATAGGGCTTACAAGGAACATGAAGATAACACAAATAAGAAAGTGAAAAGGACTACCAACAGGGGAAGATAACTGCTGCATTTTTACAGCTGAATACCCGATTCCCGAGTGGAATCCTGATGCTCCAGGTGAAAGTACTTGATATGGGAAAGCAGAACAGTATACACAGCTAGACAACACCACTAGCTACTCTTAAGCCACTTACATACCTGCAAATCCAGTTCTCTTCAATTATTAATCTACAGGCTGAGCACTAAACCACTTACAATTCCTTGTATTTTAATTTCTTCCCAGTTTTTATCTACTTTTATCTAAAAAGCTTCAGTACACATACCTTCTGTTTCTCCTTCTTCTGAAGAGATAAGAATGGTTCCCTTTCCATCATCTATCTGTACATCTGGTGCTACCATAGCAAATTTTTCTTTCACTATCTGAAAAGATTGATTATATAATCAATATCTGCTTTTATAATGTTCATGAGACAAATAACCTTGAATTACAGTTTTTCCTATCCTGGCCCATGTTCCAGCATTTGCTAAAAGCCTAAACTTTGTTTCTTCTTTCTCATGGGAAAAAAAAAAAAAAAACCAAAAAACCTATCATTTTGTTACCTGAAATCTCAGGATCTAAAAAAATGATGTCTATGACACCTGTGATCTCACCTTTACAAGTTCAGATGATGCGCTGATTTGATTTTTTAAATACTTCTTTCATAAAATGGTAGTTTTAGAAATCAGTTGCTACTACAGAACTGTAATATAGCTACTGAACTATTCAAATGAAATGTTGGTTTTTTTTTCCTGTTAGTTAAGAATAGAAATTTAAAAGCCAAAATACATTCTTTCACAAGATATACAAGGACACACAAGTAAGATGCATACTGGCTAATCTAGCTTTTCTTTCACCTGAGAAAAATACAAAGAGCAGAGCAAATATGACAAAGCTAACATTCAGTCAAAATATATTGAACAAAATCTTTAATAATGTACAGTACTGGAATCAAAGCAAAAGCCATAGCTAATATTCAAGATTTACCTTGTCCTGGAGTGTTAGCACAGTAACTTTGTGTACATTAAGTCTCACAGTCACTTCTGGCTTACTTGCACATACGTAACAGTTAGGATTTGGTGGATCCAAAGCACAAGGAACCAATAGCTTCTTTTTGGGATTTGGCTGCTTGTTCAAAAAAATCTTGAAGACAGACAAGAATGAAACAAGTTATTCTGTAAGTAAAGCACTCATAAAATCTGTTTCCCTACAGATTTGTTCTCTTAAGAATCCCAGGTTGTCTTGTTCCCTAATCCTCTTTGACATGCCTACTAAACAGGAGAAAGTGTGTATTACAGCCAGGCCACAATGACACCTGTGCTGACTAACCAGCTACTGTCAAACAGAGCTGTAACATGAAAATGGTATGTTTCAAGTGCTGTCAGTCTGGTTCTTTCTCTTATCCAGCAGCCAATTTTCATGAAATCAGATGAAACTCCACAATCCTCAAGACTTCCACTTTTCTTTCTGTGGTGGGTGAATGTTCCTAACACATTCAGAATTACTGAAACAAAAAGTGACACGGAGTAAAACTACACACTAATAAAAGAAAGTTAAACATGACTGTTGAATAAATAATGAATAACAAGAAAGAGAAGTGTCTTATTCCCACTTACCGTTCTACACTGATCTATTTTTCCCGATAAAATCTTCAAACCCTCCAACACTATCAGACCAGCTATTATTGCATTAGTAGTAGCTATAGCTGGGATAATATTTCCTGCCATTGCTGCAAAAGAAGCAAGAGTGCATGGATTTTTAACAGCAAACGGAATGTAGAAGTTTAGGTTATTAAATAAAGCATTATATTTTAACTCTTACACTTGATATCAAATCTGCTCTTCATATTCATACTGAAAACATGCATCCTGAGGTTTGCAGCAGAAGTGACAAAATCCATTGCAGAAGGGTCATCCTGACAAGAAGTTAATGGAAAGTGCATTTAAAAATCAGATTACACACTGGAAAAACTTTGCAACATAAAAAAGTCTGTAAAATATTCCATTTCAAAGTATGTATACTTCCTCATCTAAATACTATGTTTAAACAGAGCAGCAGTACTTTAAAAACATGTTTAGAAAATGTATTTAGTATTTTAATACTGCATTAGTGTATTAATAAAATGCCTTTTCATGTTCAAAATAATGTCTAAATAATAAACCTTACAGTGTTTTATGCTTGTTTTCAAACACTGGTATTTCACAAACAACAAGTATTTTCATCAGCTGTTGCAACACTGTTTTTCTGTTTTGGTTGTCACTCCCTCCCAACTGACACACTGCATTTTTTTCTTACGTCAGGTGACAACGGACCACAGGAAGATCACACTGCCTCTGGGACTGAAGAAGAATTCTCTGCTTCTTGTTTTTCTTCTGCAGAACTTGCAATATGCCTCATATCTACTGTCAGAGCTAATTATGTCCAACTCTAGCTACAAACTACTGTGCAAGAACATGTTTTAGAGAAAGCTACAAAGGAAAAATGGAGTGGCATTATTAAAATATTTTCAAAATGAAAATATGGCACCTGCTTCTTAATTTGTGCTTTTCAAAGTTGGTAAATTATTTTACATCACAATACTTAATTGATAAATTCAATGACATATGAAGTACCTAAGGTATGCATTTGTTTACTTACAGCACATGCTTTTAGTGATGTGTCAGCCATTTTTGTCCTTAGCAGCACTACGCTGTAATTAAACTTAATCACTCCAACATTTGTATTAAGAACACAGAATATAAGTTTCTTATCTATGAGGTAAACTAACCTTATCCCATATAAGCTCTGCTCCATCACCTTTCTCAGCCAGGTGAAGTCTCAGGGTTTCAACACTCTTTGAGAATAAGTGTGCATAGCTCTTGACATCGAGAACCTGCTGATCTTTCAAAACTGAGGATTCATTTTGTTGGTCAGATACACTTTTCTCTTCAGGAAAAGAAAAAAATAATACCAGGAATATTTATAAATTCAAAAAAAAAATTCTCTCAAAGAGCTAAGAATTTGCAGATTTAACAAAATTAAATGTTTTCTAAACTGAAGAACAGTACTCTTAAGCTACAGCAGCCCTGACTTTTTTTTTTTAAAGTCTGTGTTTTAAACTGCAACTAACAGCTATACTTTAGGGCATCTACAGATGTGCACACGTTAAAACAAATGTACGTTTTCAGCTTTTAGATAAAATGTATCAATGTGTGCCCTAAGGTCCCCTAGAATAAACTGCCATGTAATTCTGTGAAATAGGAATTTTCCATAGCCAATACTGATCACTCAAAACAAGAATTCCAAAACAGTTTTTAGAAAAAAATGTTTTCTCTATAGGAAAAAAATATCTTCAGGAGTTATGAAGTAGTGTGTTCAGTATCAGTACCCAATTGTGAAAGTGAGAAAACGTACATGTCACAGAGCTGCACTAACAAACAAGAAATGTGACTTACAAGTATGTACCAGGAGAAAGAACAATTACCTTGATTTTGTACTTCAGCCCAATCCAGTGGCACTGGAGGCTTTCTTTTCCTCCACAGCTTATCCATTGTCAGCAAATATCTAATGTCATCTTTGAAAAGCTAGGCAACATTAAAAAAAAAAAAAAAAAAAAAAAAAAGGAAGAAGAGGAAAAGAGATATATTTTATTTTTTCATCTCCTTTGAAACTCAAAAAAACAGCATTAGATTCATGAGTTTTTGCTTTTCTCCTTGATAATATTTCAAACAATACATATAAAACCAAACTCCACAATAAAAAAACTCTCAATGCTTTGTGCAGAAAGTAGACAGTTCTCATTAATTTGGGGGACACCAAAATCAAGAAACAGTCATCCAAACAGTGGGTCCATGTGAAGCTATCACTACAGCCATTTGTATACTAACCCCCTGCAATACTGTTACCTATATGAAAATTAATCTCACGAGGAAAATTACTGCTATGTATCAACACTACATTCTATACTCATTTCCTCTTTTTTTGCAACTACTTAGAAACATAACTCCTAAGAGTTTATGTTTTCTTATACCAGCATCTGATTATATACAGGGCATGAATTATATATTTCTGATCCTCAGACTGGTTGTGATAACGTGCAGTGAAATTTCCACAGAACTCAAGAGATTACCTTCTCATATTACAACAACTCCACTGGGTTGTTTTACAATATGGACAAGCTGCTGAAGTTGTCCATATAGACACAAACAGAATGCCATAAGACAAGCAAATGTTGCAAAAGACCAACACAACAGCAAATTGATCAAGTCATAATACAGCTGCATGACTGATGCTCAATGTTTAGTGTTCAAACTGGATTTTGATCAAACTTTTAAACTTCTCATACACTTCAAATAAAGATGTTTTATTGGGGTAAAAAATGTACCTTGGTAAAAAGCTTAACTGGATCATATCCAGTTGATTTAGCCCACTCCTTAGTTGAAACACGTTTAATCTCACCATCTTCATTTGATGCTCGTGCTCTGGCTTCTGCTTCTGCTGGCTCCCCTATAAATAAAGCATTAACAAAATGTTAGTTAACAGGAAAAAAAAGGAAATCATATCCAAATATTTCCTAGTGTCAATGATCAAAATCATTCAAGCACCATAAAATGGCTTTACTGTTCCTAATAAAAGCTAAATTAGACACAGTGCAACTGTGATTGTTCATTTCTACAACTACAGTTCACTAGTTCAACTCAATGCCATCAAATTCTTTTACTGGCAGAAACAATAAGCAATTGTTTCCTATTTCTTTTTTTCTCACTGTGTTGTGAGTTCATAAATTTCTCACAATCTCCTTTTAGTTGTCTTTTTTCCTGGCTTAAGAGTTTTAGCCTCATTAGAATTTTAAGACAGATTATCAGCTTCCTACCTGTGATCATCCCCATATGATAATATTCTATCCTTTCAGGTGCTTTTCATTTCCATTTTTTTCTCCTAGTCACTTCCAG
Source organism: Lagopus leucura (assembly GCF_019238085.1). Lineage (NCBI taxonomy): Eukaryota > Metazoa > Chordata > Aves > Galliformes > Phasianidae > Lagopus > Lagopus leucura. The sequence continues at coordinate 6,514,067 of NW_024962271.1, read as the reverse complement.
CAATTGTTATCTTGGCTACTAGTAAGCATCAAGTTGGTATTTTCAGATAACTATTAAAATCTTGACTGCATGCAGAAAATCAACTCAGAAAAATCACCATTTCACATGCAAATTTGGGAATGTTCTCCCTTCCCTTCTCCAATGCATCTTTTTATTTATCTGCACCAATATCTACCCAGCATTTCATTGTCTAGTCATTTTATATTGTGAAACTTTCTTCTACTTTTAATTCTTAACCATCATCCTTATTATTCTGAGGAAGTCTGTTTATTCACATCTGCTGAACAGCACTGGAGACTCCTCTAATCACCATTTATCTCTATCATTTCCACTTCAGGATCTTCATCCTTTTTCCTGCAATACATCTTAGTTTCTTCAGTTTCCTTAAAAAAGAGTGCCACCTGCAGATTCACAATGGAGTACACCAGATATGCCTGTCCACAGTTTTGCCAATGCTTTCAAAGGACCCTAAAGACACATGACACGGTTTCCTTTCCCTTACTTTTCCTCGACATACCATAGAAGGTCCCCTGATTCTTAGCAGCAGTAGAGCAACTGACAGTTTGATCACTACAGAGATGAGGCCACAGCTCAGTCCTCCCTATGATTGCCCTGGAATCCTTCAAGTTAGCAGCAGCATGTTTGCTGCCTTCAAGTACTCCCTCAGCTGTTGCTGTAGATGAGTTTATGTGCCACTCCCTTAAGAGTCTGAAATTTATTAAGGACGCCCCATAGGAACCATTCATTACATGAACGTTATCTGATGTTCAGAGATTCTGAGGCTCTTTTTAAACTCCCTCTCCCTTTTAAGTTCACCACTTAAAAGAATCCAAGAGGAGAAGCAGTAAAGATGCATATTCACCACTGCAGTGACTACGGCCACTGTTCATATAAAAAAATGCAGAATAGCTACAAAAACATCACACTAAACAGGCATCTTTTCTATGCAGATGAACATGGAAGTGTCTCAAACTAGAAGAATTGAGACTTGACCCCTGTTTTCCAGTTTGGCAATCCCTCAGCTAGGAGTGGAAAATGCAGTGTGACTACATACAGCACTCAGTTTTCAGTCCTTGGTTTAGAAAGCAAGTCTCCCACCTGCAGGGAGGGAAGTACTCCATCAAATTCAATACACAGGAAAATACGTTGTCCTGCAAAGACCAGTAATATTTAATTTTCACTTCACTTCTCCGTGCAGATGGGAACGAGAGTTTGCTCCGGAGGGAATAGGAGTCTCTGAATATATATAAACTTACTCACCTAAATCATTTATCACAAATCTGGATGTATGAACTGGAACTTCACAATTACAAAGCATACTGACTGCTCCTCACACCTGCTCTACCCACATTCTTACTGAAGACAACTAATGAATGACAGAGACCTATCCCACACTGTATGAAAAGGTTTTTGCAACAGCTGAAGTAATCATTTCATTAACGTTTTAGCTGCCCATAAGGGCTACAAATCTGACAACTGAAACTTTCAAAATATTGGCATTTTGAAGAGTGTTTTTTGCATGCTGAGCCACACAAAGCTCTCAGTATACACTGTGCATCAAGTTAACTAAAAACAAACTAACAAAAAACAACCAAAACCAAACCCAACGGCACTGAAATCACTGCAGACTTTTAATACATAGTAGTAAGTATGATGCACACAAAGGTGATCTGCTGCTTGCACACCCTAAATTCATGTTGTTCAAGAGCGCTTTAAGTGGAACCCTCTCAGAAGAAAATGGAGCTAAACCATAACTTCAAGAAATGGACAGAAGGAAGTCAATTTCTGACACGTCTCAGTAACAGGGTAAGTACAATCTATATCACACTTACAGGCAGCTTCAGGATCAGCTCTGTCAGGAGAGACTTCTTGATCAGCATCTTCTTCTCCAAACAACTGACTGTACAGCAATTAAGAACAACACAACACCAGATTTTACTCATGTCTTATTGAATACTGAAATATTTGGTAATTGGTAAATGTGCACTTTAGAATTCTTGCTATCAGAGTGCTACTTCATCCACTGCATTTTAAACTGTTGGAATTCATCACATGCAGACTTAACATGGAGCATGCAGAAAACTCAACAGGAAAATGAATTTAGTAAAAGAGATGCATATGACTCCCTCAATAGTTCATCTATCTCCGCAATCCCAGCAAACCTTACTCCGTTTTAAAGTCATTCTGCCCTATTTTCTGTGATAGCAGAACAAGGCGTAAGTACTAACTGACATGCTATCTGTGTATTTTAAAAAACAGGAAAAAGTCAAACAACTGGAGGTTTTTGCTGTTATCTACATTAGTTTTCAACCTGTGTCCTTAATTTCTCAATCTGTAGTTTTAGAAACCAACACAAAGAGAGTGAGTTACAGTCCCCATTTTGAAAGAAAAAAAGGAAAGAAGACTTACTTGAACAAATACTTGGCCCACACAATGCAATGGATAGGTTCTGATGGAGTGTTACGGATTGTGCAGCCTGGAAAAGTCTTCTGAGTTGGTTTAGGATGACATTCATAACACTCTGTCACTCCCTGGTGAAAAGCGAAATATTTACTCATCACACCGTGAGACTACCGACAGAATGCACTACTATCAGATGAGCTGTAACTTTATCTCACAGCACCCAACTCTGTTGTCTAAAATAGCCAATGATTTAAACTTAAAGTGACAGGAGTAGAACACAACTGACCTTCTTAATAACTGTTACTTGACCAAGGTAGCCTGCAGTTCCACTCTCTATAAGAGGAACATCGGCAGCCAGACACATCCTGTTCACATGGTTACGGGCAGCTGCAAAGCAAGAAGTTTTACAGAAATTTGAATAAGTGGAAATAAGTTTGGCTTCTACAAACACAAGCCAGACTCCTACACGCACATTCGTCCTGAATTTGCCTTATTTCACTAACGTTAGCATTACGCCTCTTTCACAAAGCCCATTGTCCAACTGATACAAAATATACTGGTGCTATCAAATACAGCAGACAATTTAACAGTTATGCATTTACACAAAATACAAATCAGTTTCCATAAAGCAGTAACACAGCAGACTTGTTTACTTTCAAAGTACCTGTAACAGTTCTGCCTAAGCTCTCAGTGTTTTAACAGTGCACAAAAGCATTAAACTACAGCTGGCTTAAGAGGATACTTATTTAACTGACACTGCTCAAGAACTAGTAGTAGAACACATCAGAGTTCTGTTCTCATGAACAAGCAACTGCACTTTCACCTTCAATGCAAAATCATAATGAAAACTTCACCTCTGTTATCCAGAGCATTCATAACCAACGTAAACTGGCGGAAGAACTCTACGTTATAGTCAGGGCTACAGAAAAGAAAAACAATATTCAAAATGGTACATCAAAGTTATTGGTTGTTATGTCACAACAGAAACAACACACACAGAAAGGGCAGACTGATGTTCACGTACGGATTACACGCTCTACAGATTTACCAATAGCCCTTAAGCAACCCATTTGTCTTCAGCCCATTTTAAAGCTGGGCAGAAGCATGACCTGTCACTGGAAGGATGCTATTCCAATCGCTGTCACTTTGACAATGAAACAAGCAGGCAAAAAAGTGTCTACACTGCTCTGACGTAATGAGTAAATTGGATGATCTCTGATAATTGACTTCAAAAACCACCAGCTGAGGGTAAGATGTGCACACTGCAATTACCACAGCTCATCGGACTGTTGATATATCATTACAGTGGGAAAGCTCAATTGGTTTTGATTGTACCTGCATACCCTTAGAAGCCAAGATGAGGGACTTGAAAATCCTGACACCTTAGCATCTTCACATTGCATTTTTCTGACTTAAATAAGGCAGCAGCAAAGATGACAGAGAAGCAAGTAAACAGGATTAATGGTTTTATAGTTTTAGGAGAAGGATGCAATGAGCCAATGTTTCAGTGGCTGATCGCAACATCAGAGCTGAAACCTTAACATTAATTGAGAGTGTGACCTTTTGTAAAAACTGGACAAATGCACATTAATAGCTGGGAAATAACTATAATGAAAAGCTACATGATCTTGCACTTCACTGACTTGTTATGGACCATAAGGACTAGATCTTAACTGTTTGGTAACTGAGCAATATTTACACCTGCCTTTCAACCCCAATCATTCCATGATTCTATGCCCTATGCATGACAAAAGTTTTGGATGTTTTAATTTTTTTTTTTTTAAAATCAAGTACTCAACATTCACACTTATTTTCCTCTAATTATCACTCATGACATCAAGAAATTGTACAGCGTAGAATCTCAAGTAGTAATGTTGCTAATAAAGTGAGAATGAGACATAAGCAAATAACTACAGCTACCAGAATTTAATAAAATTCATGCAAAATCCACACTCCCATTCAGTGCAATGCAGTCTCATATTTACAGCTACCTTATTGCGGAAGGTTTGTGAAGTACCTTAAAGCACACCATTGCAGCATTTAAATAACAGTACTTGCAAATCAGAACACGTAATTAGAGCTTAAAAACAAACATACTTCATGATGCTATCATGGTAAGCTATAATATTAGCTTCTGGATAAAACTGTAACACGCTTTCCTTGGCAACCTAGAAATAAAAACAAAACAAAACAAAAACAAAAACAACACTTATTATTTCTTCCTTCTTTCTAAAGAGACTCAGTACCAGTTGAGTACTGAGTAAATTGACTACCTTAGAGATTTTAATACTTTTAAATGAAACTTGGAGACAGCCACAAGCAGCCAACCACCACTTACCTCTCAGCAGCATCAACAAAACTGGGACAGGTTTCTAACAATGTCCACAAAATAACACCAAACGAGTAAAACGTGAGCTTTGACTTTTTCCTCACCTGCGCTTTTGATCTTCCAACATGTTTCTTCTGAAACAAAAACTGCCTGTTGAGATTGCTGACATCAATAGTATCCAAATCAATCTACAGACACACAAAAAGAGCCATTTCACTTCTGCAGAAATAAAAGGAGCAAAGCCATCAAATGTGATGAACTAAATCACAAAAGCTGTACAGACTCCTTCTTGGACCTCCACGCTCGTATTACATTTGCACAACTGTAGAAGCACCACAATCTTCAGGGGTAAATGATCTTCATTTAAACGTTTATTAACAGTGGAACCACACCTCAAATATTGAGAGCTATATGACAACAACCTTCCTTTGGACAATCCCTACTAAAAATGTACATCAATTTTGAGATGCATAGGCAGAACATTTGGTGGAATGTCAATAACTGACTCTTCTATCTCTTGCCGGATGAAGGCTTTAGTGAGCAAGCATTAGGAGCACAGCGGACGCCAGAAATGCCACAGGACTCGGTGGCATCACGCAGGAAAGCCCCTGCCTGCGCTGCCGGGGCAGGAAAGCCGTACGGGAGTGTCCAGCTTCACGTGAATGTGGCTGGCAGGACATGAGGCTGTGCTGTCACCTAACACATACAGCACAAGGCAGGCTTTTACTGCCTGCCACCAGGCAAGGGCGTATGAAAAAATATAAAATTCACCTAGAAAAGAAAATAAATTGAATCACGTGATCAAGATGTTTAAAAACATACACCACAAAATATTCACGCTGCACAACCTTGAAGTACGTCATAACTTTAATTCCCCTCAGAACCATGTTCCTAATTGTTGATGCAGACACAAGAACATCATAATCACAATTTGCCCCACAGGAACTCGGATTTACATCCAACAGTGAGAGGACTGATTCCTACCTGTGCTGTCACCACTCATCACTTACACTCACGTTAAGTCTGCCCGTGTCCCTGACGTGCTTAAACAGGAACAGGGAGGGTGAGCTGACAGCTCTGCTGATCCCGCAGTACCCCCCCAAACTCCCACTGCTAACGCTGTCGCACTCAGCACAGAACACTTTCAGCTCTATGGAGGTACTGCTCAGTGCTGCTCAGTGCTCAGGTTACACACACCAGCCAGGAGGTGCTTTCATTTGCTTTTAATTTCATGACCCAAATTTGAATAAATGTAAAAGTACGTCACGCACTTCCCATGAAGGACTCTCTGCATACAGGATCAAAGATCCAACTTGATGTTATCTGAAGGAAGTATTTATTTAAATATTTAATTGTTTAATTTAAGGATTAAAATTTAACATGCTGAACACTCTACTAGCCAAAGAGTTTTAATTAAATGCTGCATAAAAGCACCAGCTGATACTGAGCGCACAGAAAAAGTAAGATGTTTCAGAAAGGTATGAGGAGGTAGAGGCTGTCAATCTGTATTACCCATTGTGTCCTCCAACTACTCGTGTTCTTGTAACCCCCATCAAAAGGGATATCTGCCCAAAAACACACTTCCACTTCCCTTCCCATATGACAGCCACAAGGCCCGCTTAGTCCAAAGCCATGAAGGTTGGGAACTTCGAGAGAAACTGAGTGCATTCATCTATTGATGTTCAACTGTCTAGAAAGACTTCAGTCCTTTAACTGGAGACTTAACTGACATCAGCTGCAAATGAAAACTGATCTCAAACACTACTGCCAAGACAGAAAAGGTAATGGAAATTTTTCTCCAAAGAGAGTACTTGACACCACTGGACTCCAACCAAAGCTACAATTCAGCTGAGAATGATCTGAATTTGACAGTCCTCAAGCTAAAGCAACTTTACACTGCTCTCACTTTTCAAAGTTAGAAGGAAAGGAACTTCCTAAGAATAAACTTCTGTGTTCTGAATACAGACTTGTATTTAGACATTTTGTTCTACTTTCAACAAAGTATATTTAGTTAAGCTCTGTGTTTCTGAAGTGCTCCTGTTCAGAACTGCTTTTCTATTTTAATATTAATGCTGTGATAAATAGATAAATAATACACAAACAAGTATTCTCAGACGTTTGAGTTCATTGACCTGTAACAATCAAAGGCAATCCCCAATAATACCACAGACACTGACACACAGTTTTTTTCAACTGACATCAAATTGCCCCTTTGCACAATTCTGTTCCTGCTCTCACCTTGTCTTCTGCCTATCCATTCCATATGCTATCAAAATGTTACTCCATTACATAAGACAGTCATATTTTTAAACGAGGATGGCTCTGATCCAACACATACTTAAGGTAATGGAAACCAATCGAGCAGACTCCAAAGACAATTAAAAAAAATATCTAACTAAAGGAAACAACAAGCAGACTCCAATGGGATCTATGCTTAACAACTAACTGCAAAACCAGAAATTACTAAACTGTATGTTATTGAACTGTGAGCGCACAGAAGTGGCAGAATAAGGTAGAAAAGAAAAAAGGAGGCATAGAAAACAGCACAGATATCACGTTTCCACTCTTGTGTTTGTTTCACTCAGACCGTGTTGAAATTTGGTAGGCTCCCACTGGCAAACTCAAATCAAAAGGACAATTTGGATTTACACTTCGGCACGCCTTACAAATCCATTTTAGTGCAAAGCCTGAGCTGTACAAATGAGAAGCAGCTGGGCTGGCAATGCTGAGAGAAGCCACTTCTGATAAGCTTCGCTCAACAGGTCTGAACGCAGGGACAAACTCCTCACGTGCCATAGGAACCGCTCAGAAGCGGCTCCCGGCAAAGCACCGATGAGCACAGACAGCAGAACAGCCCTGAACCCGCACTCCCACGGCCTCTTCACGTGAAGTTCTGAACGCAGATCTCTCAACTTCTCTAAGAGCCGAATAAAGGCACGAGGCCGGGCCGTTTCTCTCCGTCCCGCGCCCCGCGCCACCCTCAGCTGAGTTCCGCCCTTCCTACGCTCGCAGCTTCAGGAAGCAAAAGCGAAACCATCGGCGCGCGGGAAGCTCTCGGGCTTTGCGGCACGGGCGGCTTTACAGCTCAGCGTCTAACAGCATGGCTCTATCAGCGCCCGCTAAGTTCCGCGCCCATTAAGCCGCACGAAGCCAGCCTAGGGGTGGCGGGGCGGCGCATCACCGCTTCCAGCTTGCACCTCCGGCCCCGGGAGAGGCGCGGCCGCCCCTCCGCCGAGCGGTGGCCGGGGAGGGCAGGGCGACCCGAGCTCCGCGGCGAAGAAGGCCCGTTCGGCCGCCACGGCGCTCGCTCCGCCGAGGAAGGCGGGCTCGAGGCCGAGGCGGCTCCCCTTTGTGCGGAGCCCGGCCCCCGGCGGCGAACGCCCGGCCCGGCCGCTTTGGCGGGCGCTCAGTAGTTTGAAAACACGCAGACAATGCGGGCGGGGAGGGGCAGCGCCGCACCACAGCGCCGCGCACAGCGCCCCCATGCCCGCCGCCCGGCGCCCCCGGCCCCGCCCGCCCGCCCTGGCCCCGGCCCCCGCCCGCCCCTCGCCGCGGCGGCCCTCCTCGCGCCGCCGACCCCACACCCGGCCCGGCCCCGGCCCGCACCACGTCGATGTTGCCGAAGCCGGTGAGCACCAGGTCCTTGAGGAGCTCGCAGCCGATGCCTCCGGCCCCCACCACCAAGAGCCGCGCTTGGGCCACGGCCTCCGCCAGCTCGCTGCCCAGGGGGCCGGACGCGGGCGCGGACATGACGGCGGGCGAAAAACAGCGACGGGCGGAAAGAGCGGCGCCGCGCGGCTCTCCTCAGCCGGGCCGCGCTCCGGACAGCGAGCCCGCGCGAGACCAGAGCGGCGGCCGCCCGCCCGTCCCGCAGCCCCCTCTGGCGGCTTGGAGGGCCGCAGCCCGCTGCGGCGAGCGGCACAGGTAGACGGCGGGGGGCGCCGCAGATCGGGAGAGCCGGGAGACTTGCGGGTTCGAGCCCCGCGCCCGCCGTTCCCCGGGGCGGAGCGCCAACGGGACCCGGGAGCGACTCGAGGCGGTACCACGGTCTGGAGACGCGGGGCCTCGCTGAAGGTCCGCCCCGTCTGGCCGCGGCACCCACAGATAAGGCACCCGGCTCCTGGCTGCAGCTGGGAAACGTGTCAACGTAGTGCCTGGGAATGAGGAAGCTTTGACAAGTGTGAAGTGAGGTTTTTACACAGATTGACCTAAATTCTCTGACTCAGCTCTAAAAGCTTGCATGGGAAGCTATAATTTATCTCTGAAAAACTGTTTTGCAACTGTTTTGCAAACAACATTTCATCAGCTCCTGTTCCCCCCCCCCCAAAAAAAAAAAAAAAAAACAACCAGCCAACCAAAACACTTCCAGTAGATTATTTGTACTGTGACATTAAAGCCTGAGCACAGAATCACAGAATCACAGAATCACCCGGGTTGGAAGGGACCCCAAGGATCATGTAGCTCCAACCCCCCTGCCTGGCAGGGCCACCAAACATACACATTCAGATCAGGTTGCCCAGGACCCTGTCCAACCTGGCCTTGAACACGTCCAAGGACGGGGCATCCACAACCTCCCTGGGCAGCCCGTTCCAGGGCCTAACCACTCTCCTTGTAAAGAACTTCCCCCTAACATCCAACCTAAATCTTCCCTCCTTCAACTTGGATCCATTTCCCCTAGTCCTGCTGTTGTCAGCCCTTTTGAAGAGTTTACTCCCCTCCTGGGTGTAGGTTCCCTTCAGGTATTGATAGGCTGCAGTGAGGTCACCCCGCAGCCTTCTCTTCTCCAGGCTGAACAAGCCCAACTCCCTCAGCCTGTCCTCATAGGGGAGGTGCTCCAGCCCCCTGATCATCTTAGTTGCCCTCCTCTGGACCCTTTCCAAAATCTCAATGTCTTTCTTGTACTGAGGGCTCCACACCTGGACACAGTACTCCAGGTGGGGCCTCACAAGAGCCGAGTAGAGAGGGACAATCACCTCCCTGTCCCTGCTGACCACCCCTCTCCTGATGGAGCCCAGGATCCCATTTGCCTTTCGAGCTGCCAGAGCGCACTGCTGGCTCATGTTCAGTCTCTCGTCCATCAGGACCCCCAGGTCCTTCTCTGCCGAGCTGCTCTCAAGGACAAAAAGCTTGAAGGATATTTTCTTAAATCATGCCCCCAGTAAGACTCCATTAAAACCGCAAGAACAGTGCTAGCAGAAACTCTCACCTTTTCTCCACTCATTGCAATGTGATCTCCATCAGAACTCATCTAGTCAAGCAAACGTAACATCCCTCACTGTAAAAGCATACAGAAAATCTTCATTGCTGGAAGACTGCAAGGCGCTCTCATCCACTGCCCATTGAATTTCCCATCTGTCACCAATACAAATGAAGTAATTTGTTTTAAAATACTTATATTAAGCTACTCACTGCTAGTAGTTTCTAATAACTGGATCCCACTTGATTGACAACCACCAGCAGGATAACTAAGTGCAATTAGGCAGCCTCTTTCCTTTATTTTCTTCCTCAAGCTTTTAAAAACGTAACAATAATCCCAAACTAATCTCCACTTAGAATTACCTCTTTAAACAAAGCAAGTTTTTTGTTGCCACATTTTGCAGCCATGCTAATATACGTCAGTTATTCTAGGAAATAAGCACCATGCCAACCAATGAATGTCATTTTTCACCAAATTTGAGGAAAACTCTGTTGCATGATCACATATGCATGATCACATACTTTCAGCTGCAGCAAAAAAAACAAAACAAAACAATAAACAACAGACTTTCCATCTATGAAGAGAAATACAATTTATTTAAATAATTTCTGGTCAGGGTCTTCTTGTACAAATACAAACTCTTCCAGAGGGCTTCGATGATTTGTTGGCCAACAGCTTCGCTCACACGTATAAACTATAACAGTCCCAAATTCCACAGACAGATCTAAAAACAAAACAATAAAGGTATGTCATATATTAGAAGAATGCTTCAGTTAGTGGCCATTGCTTATCACTGCAGTTCAATCTTCCAATCCAGAACACATTTATCCATATTCAGCCTCCCATATACATTTTCTTATTTCAAAGATTTTACAGAAGCATGATTGAGAATTTTCAAAGAGTTTCTTAGGTGCCTGCAATCCCTTATGGCAATATTTATTATTTTCTGAGGAGTTTCATAGAACCATTGAATGGCTTGGATTGGAAGGGACCTCAAGGATCATCAAGTTCCAATGCCCCCTTTCTCCTTGATCCTTTAGCAGGGGAAAGTCACAGCATTACCTACACTGCTGTTATAAAAGTACACCAGGAAGCACATGAAGTCCAATGGAAGCGCTCCCATTTGCTTAGCGAAATCTATAATGGAAACATTATTATATCCATAATCTAGGTGCATATATGCATCTATTTGTAACCTACGTAATTCTATGACCAATACAGTTAAGCACACCAGTGCCTATGGTTAGCAAGAAACAATCCAAATTACACTTCAGTGAACCTTACCAATATATTTCTAATACTCATTCAGCTAGGTCCAAAGTCAATACCTGCATCACCCCGCAGCATGCTGACCAGTGCTGGCATCAGCTGAAACTCGAATATTCTGTTGCTTCCACAGTTACTGCAGGCTGGAATACTGCTGTCAAAATTGGCTGGAGGACAAGTTATGAACAAAGGCTGACCACCCCAAGAGTATCTAAGAGAAAAAAAGAAAAATTTATTTTTTGTATCTCAAGTAACTAGGAAAAAAATCCACAAACATTGTTAGCAGCCAGTCATCTGCCTATGCTTCAGATGAGCCACTCAACAGAAATTAGATAGGAAAGGGGACAGTGAAAGGTCAGCACTTGCAAAGTCTTAAGGAAACAGATGGATCTAAGGGGGTAAATGGTTTAAACTGACACCTCCAAAGCGTGCTAAACTTGACTCAATTATACCAACTACACCTGCAGGGGATTCTTAAAAAAAAAGTTGTCTTAAAATGTTACTTGCACATTTATTTGTGTTAGTAAATGTTCTTTATAATATTTGGTAGTTAACTAATGGCTGGTTATGCAGACTAACATCCTGTCTGCATAACCAGCCCCTCAAACTTTGCCTCCTCACCAAAAAGCTGCCAGTTCCTCCTAGTTCTGGAAACCTGGCAGACAAAGGTTCTGCCACTACAGTGTGATAGCTCAAGCAGGTAGGTTGCATCCAACTCTTGGGATTAAAGAAGTTATAACCTAATGCCTTGTACAACTCATGAAAATGATGGGTATTATCTGGTACTACAAATAAGTCAGGATTTGAACACTTTGATACACTCTCACTCAGAAATAGCTTCTCCTTTTTGGAGGAGTTTTCTCTGAGATTAAACTTACTTTTGTTCTTAGAAGAGCAAGTGTATGGGAACTGCTGAGTCACGGCCTGAACCTCTGATTGATCGCCTGAGGCGAGCCATGAGTCAGCCACAGGAGCACAGGTGAAGGCAATTCATTGTGCTGCTGGAAGGGGGGGAGCCTGGCTGCACCCCTCCTAGACCTATTTAAGAGCTGGCTAGCAGTGGGGAAGGATCTCTTCTGGAGATCCACTCTGCTGGTGTTTTGGGGGTGAGCCCACAATAAGGGTCAGCCTTCTATTTATTCTCTTCTGTTATTATAGTCTACTTTGCCTAACTCTCTTTTTTATTTTGTGATTATAACATCCTAATATTCTTTGATTATACAGCAAGCCATTCTGCATGGCCACTGGATGCAGTCACAAGCTGCAAAGGACCTCAGACTTTAAAAAGAGTAATTTCTTACTTCACTAACATCCCAAAGACCGAGCCATAAGCAGTAACAATAAGATTACAAGACTTCAGAGAAGGAGATAGCGTTGGAAGTGTGTCATCAAAACTTAGCAAATTTTTCAATTAAGAAAAATAAGTAAATATATTCAATTAAATTGTTTATTTCTATTTACTGACAGCCTCCATCTATATGCTGTCTCTGCCTGTTACTACCAGCTGATCAACATACCTTAAAATCTGCTCTGGACAGACAGATATTCTTTTCATAAATTTATGGAATGTGTGGTCCCCACTTCTAACTTCACTCTTCTCATACTTCTCATTATTACCTTCACCAGCAAAACTATGAGAGGAAAAAGGAACAAACCAGAAGTTCAAATTCAGTACAATAGGCATGCTTTAAGCAATCATAATTCCAATTAATAGATACTCATGTTATAGTATGTACACACACACACACACAAAAATGCCAAACATTAAATTAAGATGTAGTCACTGTTCCAGCTTGCAGCTGAACATTCTGCCTCTAGGTTCACTATCTGTTGCCAACAGTGTTTCAAACTATGATAAGATATTCACGTCCATCAGATACCTGCTTATGCCTAAGGCTTGGTGTGGTCACCTATGTCAAAATCAGAAATACTTTCAGTACCTACACCCAGAAATTATTTCCTTGACCCTTCTTTTATCAAAAACCCTGAGTCTAACTGGAGTCCTCATCCCAGTCTCCAGTTGAAATCCCTGAGCTCCTCAGCTCTTAAAAATGCAACCAGAATAACAAAATCTGTAGCAGAATAAAGGAAAAAAAATACAAATGTCCAAATGTCACAATATGAACTCATAAAACACAGCATAAGATTTTGTTCAAACCACACTGGTTTGGTTTCATAGACTGAAGGTACACTGCTCTGTCTGGATCCCAAGGGGATTCCAGCTGCTCAGTCACTCAGAAATAAATGCAGCACTGTATAACGCAAAATTTCCAAACTGGAGAAAACAGGTGCAATGCATTTCCTGCAATGTCCTACAATTGCTACCTGAAGGAGTCAGTTATGAACATATTCAGATCTAGTGAGAGCTACACTTAGTTCAACACTCAGTACAAACTGAACTACGCAATCCCTTCAGCTTCAGCATGAGGTTCAAAATGGGTTCTTACCTTTCTGACACCAAATGTTCCAGATCAACACCCTCTCTCTGCTGATACTCTTTCAATAATTTATTTGCATGATCTGTATCAAGGAAACCAGCATAGTCTGCCTCATCCACAACACTAATGTAATAGGAGTGGAACACGGGAGCCGAAGTGGCCGTCCCCATCTCCTCCCTCGATTGGAGGTCTGTATTTAGGGAACCTGACATATCTGCAGCTTCAGACAAGCAAAGCTCTTGGAGCTGTGACACACACTGTGCTTCTCCAGATGCAGAGCTGCTCATCCCTGCGTTGAGGCCCAACATCTGAAGGGCACACGTGGAAGACTCTGCTCCGTCGCAGCCTCCCCAGTCGTCTGCTTCAGCACACCAGTCCTTTGCAGAAAAGTTACATTCTTCTTTCTGCAAGGGAGGGAGAAGAGAAACATTTTCAAACTGACCACAGTGATGTGGTATCACTGCTATAAAGAGTAAGAGAAAGAAAACCTTAATCTCGTGCTTAGTGTTATGTTGCCCATCCCCTCTCAACACCAGGTACCAGAATATCCACGTTTGCTTCTTACAGCAGCACACTTATGGCAAAAAACCACAACAGACGAGAAACGGTGCAATAATGCAATGGCTGTTTGCTTGATGCGTGGCATCGCCATTCCCCTGTTGCAGGCATGACTGCAGGGCGCAGCTTGGAGGTATTTCTCTGAACCAGTTACTGCGCCGCGCTAAGCTCAAAGAGTGGAATACGGAGATATCACACAAATTTCCCCCATTTTAACTGGAATATAAAGCCATTGCCACGGACCAAACTACCGCAGTGTAAATATCCCGGCTAAATCAGCACTCTGCCTGCCTGGCAGCATTCGCGTGGAAGCAACGCTTCTCCTGCAATTGCCCTACGCGTACCCGCTGTAACCGCGACCACCGCCCTGACCACAGAGCCCCGACCCCCGCACACGGATGTGAGGCTGCGGGCGGGTGCGGCCGTGCCGCTCGCGCAGGTACGGGCAGCGCCAGGCACGCGGCGCGTTCGGAGCCCCTGAGCCCCGCGCCTAACGCCGCTCACCGTCAGCCAGGCCACAGGGCAGCGCCGGCCGTACCTGACCAGCCGGCTTCGAGCTGCAGCCCCGCGCCTCCCGTTCTCGTGCCTCCAAGCTCTGGGAGCGCAGCACCTTCCAGCTTCGGGCCGACATGTGAGAGAGGACACAGAAAACGCGCTGGGTTACGGCGCTTCCCTGCCGCCCCGCGCGCTCGGCCCCGCACCCTCACCTCTGGGGCCGCCCTCGGCAGCCGCTGCCGGTGCAGGCGAAGACGTTGGCGAGGCGGTGGAAGGGAGATTCGCCCAGCGGGCAGTACACCTGCACCAGGTGCGCCAGCGCCGCGCCGCACGCCCCGCAGCGGGGGCAGCCCGGGCGCACGGAGGGCAGCGCGTCCTGAAACACACACAGCGCTCAGCGCCGCGGGAGGTCCGGGCCGCGGAACCCCGTCGGGGCCAGCGCCCCCCGCCCCGTACCGCGCGGCCGCCCAGCTTGTTGGTGGCCCAACCCGGGGGCTCCCCGCCGTCCCGGCACGGCTCCGCCATGGCGGCGTCGCGGAGTCCCAGCAGCACCGGCGGCCCAGCCGCCGCCATGGCAGCGCCGCTCCACGCCCTACGGCGGCCGCCGGCGGACACGCGCCCCGGCCGGAGAGCGCCTTCCGGCTGAGGGGCGCGCGGAGCCGCGCCGGGCGGCAGGGGGCGCGCGCGCCCTCCCGAGGCGGCCGCCGTCTCGCAGCGCGTGCCCGCGGGCAGCGCGGAAGCCGACGTGTTCGGCGCCGAAGCTGCGGCTGCGCTCAGAAAACGGCGCGGCCCTCCGGCTGTGACTTCCGGCGCATGCGAGCGACCCGCCTACCCGCACCCGCTTAATCTGAGGCGGTCCTGCACGGTGTCTCCTTGACAGTCATTAAAACTGTACATCCTTCGAATTATCTCAGGATACATGAAGCAACTAGAACTTTGCTAGCTACGTAGATACCTTCACCCGAGCACAAGGAGACTTTGCCAACAGTCATGTTTTTAAAGCTATTAAATATCTTGGTTACTTGAAAGCAGGATTTTGCAGAAGGCGCCTATCTAGTCATACTGTTGGACATGCCATATCTCCTCAACACTGCTTCTGTGCTCCGAGAGCCAGCTTACTTATGCTGTGATGTTAAATCTGGAGGGAAAGAAAGAAGACCTCACGTTAGTCTCAGTGCAGATGAGATGCAGGCACGGCTGCTGGACTGCAGTGAGGCTCACTGCCCTTGCAGATGAGATGCTGCAACTATCACTCTTACGGGGCAAAAGAAAACAGGTTTTTCTAGAATTGGGTAAAGCCTTGATTGAGCAGAACAAAAAGGAAACCCAAGGTAAAGGTACTCCAGGGCCAGACTTAGGCTGATGTAACAAATCCTCTTTATTTTATGTGTCAGCAAAGGCTGCTGAATGGAGCTAGGTAACCTGCAAAAGTGGTTTGTGGTACTGCAAGCCGATCTAAAGAAACCTTGTAACCATGAACTGTCTCTCTCCTGAAAGCGCTGCCCTGTTGCACAACTTTTTACATCATCTAGTAGGGACAGGACAAGGGGGAACGGCTTAAAACTACAATAGGGGAGATTTAGGTTAGGTGTTAGGAAGAAATTATTTACTCAGAGAGTGGTGAGGAACTGGCACGGGCTGCCCAGAGAAGCTGTGGATGTCTCCCATGTCTGCAGGCTTTGAAAGCCTGGCTGGATGGGGCCCTGGGCAACCCTACTGCCAAGGGAGTTGGAACGAGGTGATCTTTAAGGTCCAACGTAAGCCATTCAATGATTCTACGATTGAGTGATCTTCATCCACCCCTGTGCCAGGCCAGACAGCTTTGAACAGCTGTTGCTCTGCTGCATCACCAGCTCAGTTTTGTTCTCCTCTTTCTTCTTCCACGTTTTGGGGCAGCAAGATCCAGGTGACCAGCCAGCTCTCACTCAGAAGGTGTGTAACCTTGGCCAGCACTGATGCCAGAAGACCTCATGCAAATCAGCAGCGAAGCCCTCACGATTATGCAAGCAGTTCCTTTAAAAAACAGCACACATATGCTTGGGCCCTGAACTCAGTGGAAGGTTTCTATGTGTAGACCACACATCCTCTGCAGCTTAGCCTCCTAAGCGAAGTACCCTGTTTGGAATTGAGCAACTTGAAAGCAGAGGCCACCTTGCTGCACAGAGCTGCTTGGTCTTTCATGTCACTCACTAGTCAGCTGAGAAATAATAAATTACAGAAATGGAGAAGTGCCTATTTTCTTTGCAGCCCAGTGCCTCCATCACATACAGATTTTATGCCCATGAAAGGCAGCCCCATGGCTTGCGCAGGCCCCAGCTACTGCAGACTTCAAAGAGAGGCATCCCAAGCCTGCCAGTCCCATCCTCTCCAGTCTGTGGACATGGGAATAAAGAATCCGTATGGTTATCAGTTTGCACTTTAATAGAAGTTCTTTGTTCGTACTTGTTAGTGGCCTTCACAGCACTCTCTTGGAATCAGCCTAAATTATGTGAAAGAAAATACATCCCAAAAATCATAAGTACAATGTATTTCTAACAATTTACAGAAGAAGAAAACACGTGATCTCATGGCACTTTTTCGATAGACGCTCTCCTCCTCTCAAGCTATTTCCTTCCTATTTCACTTACTAAAAGTAAGTGAAAAGAGGTGGTAGGAATATCAGACTCAATCTTCTTGATAAAAAGAGTGGAATGAATATACAGTACATTCTGAAACCTATCATATATTCTGTATAACTTCTTATTGATTTCAGTGTATTTACTAATATTCCCCTCCTTCTCCCTGTTCAAAGGAACACCATTCAATTTAGATATCCACTGAGAAGATGCTAGAGTCTGTCTGAGCCTGAAGGACTGTTTATTTTTACCTGCTCACTTCATTATTGATTTTTATTTCCAAGAGCATTTTGCACTTCCCTTCATTGTCTCCTTTCACTGGGATCATGACAACAATTTGCATATTAGTGAGTAGAAAGTCAAGATTAAAATCGGCATTCTGACAAATTAATTTTGACTTCAGGTTTTACAAGGAAAATGTATCCTCTGCAGCTCTCACAAATCTGTGTGCTCTCGCCTTCTTTCACTCCTCATCTGTTCTGTGAGCTGTACCCAAAACTCCATTTTGTCTTCTTTCAGTTTCTTTGCTGCCTTTTGTATGAGGTCTATTTCCAGGTATCTTTCATCCAGACCATACTGAGGCCAATGCACCAAGCCTTCCCCATTGGGATTTCTGGAAGCACAAAAATGAAAAGTTACCTCTCCATTGTGCTCTGACTTCTCAACCTGAGGTCATTTCAGAAGACTAACAGGAGCTCAGATTGCACGATTCTAGTAGCTGAACAGATGGATGTTTTTATCAAAAAGCTCATCACTGGAACAGCAAACACGTAATGATGTTTGCCCTTACTTGGGGATCTAATCCTCCACTGCAGATACAAAAAGCTCTTGGATTTTGTTTGGGATTGCGTGTTCGTTTCCAGAGTTCTTGTTGCAATCGTTAAGAAGAGAAACTATTTGTTTCAGTACTTATCTTAAACTCTGCCACATTTACAGGAACTACCATGCTGCTGCTACGCTTCAGGCAGCACAGACAAAACTTGAGCTGCAGTTAGCGCTACGGATCTCACCCGTTTCTAGCAAAGTTAGTCCAGTACTTCATAACAGTTCTGCTAAGTTTACTTTCTCCTTCCGTAGCATTCCCTGCAAAGTGAGAGAAGAAATGGCAATATTCAAAAATCAATAATCAAAAAACAGCAGTCCAGTCAATTCCAATACACTGTAATCAATTCCATGGCAAAGGAGCTATGGATTCTATTATTTCTAAAAAAAATTCTATTCTGAAAGTCCTCAGGTGAGTGAAATTAATAACAATGTTGATTTTAAAAGAATTGTTTAGCAAGCACAGATACATCACCTGCTAAGAATGGCCTTCCAAAGACAAAGGCAATCTCACTTCCATGATCTGCCTTTACAAACTCTGGAACGACGCCTGAGGCTGTGCTTGGTCGATGTTGAAATTCATAGAAGTAGACTGGGTGGCCAGCATCTAACAGAAAATAAAATTGAACGCAAGAATGCTCGTATTGCAAATGCCAGTCAACAATGATGATGAACTTTCACCAAAGCTAAATTGACAAAATCAAAACACTAGCAGATCCTCTGATAATGAAGTGTGATACATACATAACGTCCACAGACACACTCAAGAATGGAAGACAACATTTGTTTGAATAGATGCTGAATTGGAAACTCACCTCTGTGGTACCTAGCCACTTCAATGGCTGGGAAAGTAAACATGTGATCTCCTATTGCATCAAAAAGGGCATCTCGCACCTGAGCACGGCTCTCTGCTTCCCCAATGTATTCATTGAATACAAGATCAACAATGTGAGAAGAAACACCCTGGAATGAACAAGAAAGGTACTTTTCATAATGAGAACCCACCCTAAAAGGAGTAACAGTGTAGACTGAGAGTGCCACCTGTGTGTCCCTGGCTGGACTCCAAACATCACCATCTTTCAGAAAAAATCCCCTGCTGCGTCCAAGCAGAGCTCACAGTTCACAGTGGTGCACCTTTACCTGGCATAGATGTTCTCTGGGAGAAGAGATTTGCAAGATCAAAAAGGATGCTCTCAAATGCCTTTAGATAAAGAGCAAGTGGTGATGCTAAGAGATGGATACGGTACTCTGTTCTTCCTTCTGGGGAAACAACCCTCGTAAGAGAAATGAAATCCTGCTGGATTGCATAAGATCCATTTCTTGCTGCAGATGGCCATTACTTACTCCCTTTCAGAAAAACCCTGGGCTCTGCCATTCCCAGATTATGATAGATTCTTATGGCTCTACATGACCCTTTACAAGTACTGGCTATGTTTATCAGCTTCTTAATTCTAACCTATTAGTCTGCAGTTTTTCAAGTTTCCTAGTTTCAGGAGAGCACAAAGCAACCAGAAAGCTGAGAGCTTTGTAAAACACAGGGAAGCAAAACCTCCCCTGTCTACATGCAGGTCTCCTGGTGCCATTTTAGGCATCCCCAGCTCAGCTTTCTATTCTCCATGTGAAGCTTTAGAAAGGCTTGTATGTTCTGTAGGTGCTGTGTCATATCTGCTGGTAGAACGCGTATCTTGGATAACCTAGTGCATCTTGAATGTCATGGGACTTGGGTTTTGTTGCCTGCATTGCTTCTGGATTTCCACTGCATTCCTTTTTAAAAGGTGGCGCTTTGTAAATCAAAAGGAAGCAAAACTTCCAATGGCTACACGCAGGTCTCCTGGTGCCAACCATCCCCAGGTGTCCTTTCTAGTCTCCATGTGAAGCTTCAGAAACATGAATACTGAATTATCCCACTCAAGAAGTAGCACTGGGTTATTCTGGAAATGGTCTCTTACCTCAAATGATGACTCTAATGAGTTCTGTAACAATTGATGCGCAACTTCTCTGTCCAGACCGTGTGTAAAATCAGGAAATTTCATCATCTTCATAACAAAGAGATTATATATTTAGGGGGCAATCTCATATTCACAAACGTATATCTGAATACAGCCATTATAAGTTTCTTACTTTAGGAAGGCCCCATCCAAATTCACAGTTATTTATTCCTAGTATATAGGGGATTGCATTGATTGCTTTTTCAGACAGTAATTGCTTGGGACTCTTTGGAAGAAATACACCATCCACACAGGCACTGATGCGCACAGCTGCCTGGAAAAATACAAACAAAAGGCAGAATGGTTTACTTAAATTTTGCTTCTGAGAAACATTTTTACATTTTACAGCATTTTCAAAGCATAACAAATAAAGTCACAAGTGAAAATGTAGGTAATTTTCCTCAATGGATATTTGAACCCGAGAAGATTTGTGCATATTGGCACTATATCTTAAATATTCACAAAATGTAGATTACACTTAGTTTACATCTGCTCTTAGCAAGCACAATCCTACTGTGAATGTGCGATGCTGTGAGGGGAGAACCAACTTCTGAGTTGAATCTGCAAAGGAAGAGGGAACCTAGCACTGTGATACGAAATTTAGAGAAGGACATAGTTATGATGTTAAGTAATGTTCAGGCTCTCCAGGAGAGACTGTGACTCTCATACTTTTGTCTCCTTCCTTAACAGAACCCAACAGAGAAACACGTGTAGCTCACTGCCCATACAGAGTTAAAGAGAAGGAACCTGTTCACATTTTTCAGGTGAGGTATGGCATAGATGCAGTGTTGTCCTACCTGAAAATGTAAAGAAGGGACAGATGTTAGATATTCTTCAAGTTCTCTTAATATTACAGGACATGTACAGCATGCTCTGTTATGATCAAATTTGAAAGGCCCCTCATATACAAGGCATAACTTCACCTACCATTTTTAGAGTTATCTGTTCTATCTCTTCCTCTGTTTTTCCTCTTAAGCATTCAACCAGAGCGGCAGAACTGGACTTTTCGCAGCCAGATGCAGCAGCAATTCTCTGCAATCAATATAAACGAGTCACATTCTCATTTACTAATTATCCGTATATTCCCATACATGGGCTTCATGTGCCTCTGAGTCTGGAGTCCAGAGTAGGAAGAGTGGAGGGCTGGAGGGGTGTCAAAATTTCTCAGGAAGGACCAAAGCCAGTAGCATTTCAGCTGTGAGACAGGAAGCTTTCATAACCCTTCATGCTGTGGGCTGAACAGAAAGACAAAGCCTACTCCTCCAAAATATCTCTATTCACTAACAGAACAAGGTAGTTTGTTCTGGTATGTAACAAACAGGGCTAAGAAGTCTGGATGGCATAAGGTAGTTAGAGTAATGCATACATAGAATATGATCATGCAGATGATAGATAAAGAGCACGTTACATCCTTCTCAATGATGCACAGTCTTTTTGGATGAAGTAATGCTATTTCTCAGCTGTCACTAGACAGATAGACCTCAGTGCAACACTGCCTCTTCTACATCCCAGATTAGCAAAACAAAGCTCCTGGAGATTGTTCCTTGGAGATCTGTCATGTGTACATGACAAATTGGGTTGAATAGGGCTCTTCTTTTTAATTATAACCAGGCTGAATGAAGTTTTGTTCCTGTGAGCACATCAGGCACCAGGTGGGGGGGAAAGATGTCTGGTGCCATTTTCCTTCCAAAAACAGCAGCTCAACTTTTTCTGAAGACAGTATACTCCTGTACATTTCATACTCATTCACTGCCTTCTCCCTCTGCTTCCTCCGTTTTCTGCTTTCACTCAGACATCTGTGGATATTTGGGTATTTGGAAAGCAAAGTTTCACCCAGCGTGTATTACTGCAAACAGGAATCCTGTCTCTAATGAAGGTGGTTGAAATTCCACAAGAAAAAAAGACCAAGATCCACATTTCTTGAATACACCATTTAAGACATTCAAGACTATCTAAAACATTAAATATGCCACAAAATACCCACCTGTGCTTCCTTCTCAGGCTTTTCAGTGAATAAAGCCCTAATTGTAGTACCACTCTCTGAAATGGCCTTGTGGAACAAGCCCTTTGCCAGTGGAGATAAGACCTGGAGAAAAGCAGCAGCATCCAGAAACAAGAACAGGCATTACTGGAAATGCATTCTATTCATGACACAGGACTTCAATATCAGAAACTGCCTTTTTTGAAAGAAATGTCATCCAAGTGTTACTCTGTGGCCTCTGATCAGAGCTCTGCTGTGCAAAGGTCTCTGGCAGCATTAACAGGGATAAGTCCACGCCTGCCCTTCCCCTCCCATAAAGCTTTGCTTACAAGACTTCAGGGAACAACACTGCAAGCCAGGTATGAATCAGGTACACATACGTCCAACAGACTGGCTGTGCTGCAGAAGGGGAAAATACAGCTCTAAGAGAGAAGTCGGGAGCAAATGGACATTCAAATTTGAAGAGGACAAACGACATCTGGGATTCTAAGCGACATCATCTGGGTACAAAAAGAACACTTTCAACAGCCAGAAGCTGCACTGTTATCAGCTGTGTATCAGACTGAGGTGATGTGTGCTTTACCCAAAAGCCACCCACGTTTTCTCACTGATTTTTCATTAATGTACTGAGAGTGATCGTGGACAGTGGGTTTCTTTCTCAAAGAATAATAAGCATTCATGCCTGTGGTGAACTTACCAGAGCAGATACACTGATTCCCCCTGCAGATTCACCACAGATGGTGACAGATCCCGGGTCTCCTCCAAAGTGTATGATATTTTCCTGAATCCACTGAAGAGCTGCCACTTGGTCCAAATACCCCCAGTTACCACGAGCATGCCTATCCCCAGTGCTAGAAAGAAAGAACAGACTTCTTTAAATGCCTGATGTGGAAAAAAACAACACTCAGATAAATACAGTGTGCAGGACAAGGAATCAGCTGTGAAGGAGCCTCTCTGCGTAATTGAAAAAGAATTGGCTTGAAAAGGGTTGAGATCAGGCCAGCAATCAAGCCACAGCAGTCTCTGAAGCAGACCTGGGACTTGTAAGTTGCTCCCAACTGCTGCATGGGTAATTAAGAAACAGAGAGTTTATTTGCCAAAGCAAGTACTCCACAGGCCTTTCCACAAAGGATTTCCATGCATAACATTAGAAATGGTTTATCAAAATCGAAGACAGCCTGTCTTACCTAAAGTATCCAGCTATACCCAATCTGTACTGAATTGCCACAACAACCACGTTGTCAAAGGCTGCTAATGCTGAGCCATCATAGGATGATGCTGCTCCAAAAACTAATGCACCTCCATGGATCCATACAAAGACCTGGAAGGGGAACAAACAGAAACAGTTCAGCACAGGGAAGAGCTCCCTGTGACACAGACTGAATACCCTTGTTTGTGCTGCTTCACTCATGAGTCCTTCAGGTTACATTTCACAAATGGTCAATGTCTTTCAAATTGGAGGCTGGCAGCCTCACAACACACACTGATTTCATTAAATACCTGAATTTTACCCGTGCCCTGCAGGAAATCAAACACTGCCTAAGTAAAAAACCAGTAAGATTTTATTTGTCAATCGTTAAAAACTGTGCCAGTAAGTCCACATACTGTACAGGTTGCAAGTTTGCAGTACAGTACTGTCATCCTCAGGAAGCAGTTAGAAGATTCAAGGTCAGGCTCAATCTGTCACATCAAATCACAGAAGCCATCGAGCCTGCTAGAGGTTTTGTACTGATTTTCCTTACCGGCAGCTTCTCCTGTGTTTTTGTGGAAACAGGTGTATATATATTCAGGTATAAGCAATCTTCAGACACCTGGAGACGAACTTTTTCTTTTCTATTAGTAACTAAATCTGAAACAAACTGTCCTGTTACTTTATCCTGTAGACACCTGAAAAATTAAGAGAAACAACAATCAATGGAAATCTCAGAGCTATAATGTGCAGCTTTTTTGAAAGTAGAAATCTCTGGTACGTTTCTCAATTGCTGGCAGCAGAAAACATACTGTAAAGTTTTAATTCTGAGTATGTTTTCATCCATTTGAGTTGCTATGACAAGGCCTGTTAAAAGGGGCCACAGTCCAGAGCGGTACAATTTGACACCAATCGCAGTTTTGCATGTTTCAGGACATTACAGAAGTATAGTTGCAGATGGATACAGCTATAAATCACTTCAAATAAAATGCATAATAGTTATTACGTAACTTCAATAGCTTTTTGTACTGCAGTTATTAGGGTAGAGTTAGCAAAGGGGGGCAGCAGCACAATTGGAGTTTCTTACATGTCCTTTCAACCACGTGACTCATCAGCATTTTATTCCAACGTTTCCTCAGCTTCTTTCTGTTTCTGCTTCTAAGCCACGCGGCTTAAAGCATAACCAAGTGCTCGCAAAAGAGCACAGGTCTGTCATCAGGTCCATACTAGCTCAGTTATGATGCCTATTAGAGAGCACTCAATAAAACAGTAGCTTATGAAGATTTCTTCAGAAATGCATTCACTGTAGCAGATGTGAGAGTAGGTGAGACGACACCAAGGAGTTTATCCGTGTGGCTTTTGGTCAGCCTGCCTATCAGCGTCCCCAAACTGCAGGTAATATAAAGTCACGGGGAACATAAAAGCTTTTCTTCCTGCTTTACTTACATTGGTGGGTAGGAAGTGGCATCTCTGACACCTTGCCATGGCTCAGGAGGCTGGGGCTCAGAAAACCT
Source organism: Lagopus leucura (assembly GCF_019238085.1). Lineage (NCBI taxonomy): Eukaryota > Metazoa > Chordata > Aves > Galliformes > Phasianidae > Lagopus > Lagopus leucura. The sequence continues at coordinate 6,489,272 of NW_024962271.1, read as the reverse complement.
CAGTGGTCCAACAGGAGGCTTAGCAAAAGGAAGTCCCAGAAAGACATTTACGCTCCTCTCAGCCGCATCAACTTTGATTTGGTATCCTCGGGCAGTGCCGTATTTGGTCACCACTTCTGGCTGCTCTGCTTTTTGCCCTGGGGGGGGTGTGCACAACATCACATCACGGATTGGTCTCCTAGTGAGCAACTGACAGCTTTCTAAGAGCTTTGCCTACCTGAATGCACACCTGCTCTTGGTTTCAATAACTCCTTTTCAGACACAAGCCTTCAACAAACGCTAATCGCTAGAGCTGACTGAAGTTCAGCCCCCATTCTGATAGTGCTCCCAGCTATGATCTCCCTCAGCTACACCGTGCCTGCAGCATGTAACGTGCTTACTCTCCACACGCATCACTAACCGGGTGAGGATTGTTTTACTTAAAAGTCCACCGGATTGCCCTCATAAAGAAAAGGCATTTCCTGATTTAGGAAAGGATCTGTGAGTGCACAAAACACACTTGGGAATCTCGATAGACCCTACAGACAAACAGAAAACACCTTCTACCATACCTGAAAACAGTCTGGCACGCATGCACAAATGGCACAAACATTCAGGTAAGATTTACTTTAATCTCAGAGTGAAATGTATCAGAGTCAAACAACAAACGTGGTATACTGGAATCTCTGACTCAGCAGACAAAATATTGCAATAGGAATTGAGTTTTGCTAGCTCCACGTGAAAAAAAAACAAGACAAATGCCTGAAAGCAGGCCAGAGAAAGAAATAAAGAGCTCTTTGCTGTTCAGACCTCAGCTCTGTGCAGCAGGGTTGGGACTTCAGGCCTCCTTTGAGCTGGGACTCCCACGGGTAAGCAAACTGCACACGCACTCTAACTCCTTGCAGCAGGCAACAGTGAAAAACATTTTGGAAGCTTACCAGTAGCTACGAGTGCTGTGAGCCCGGCGGTGAGGATCACGGACAGCAGCATGTTCTTCTCAGTTGCCACTCTGCAGCCTACTCACACCCTGATCGACTCTGTGCGCTGCCTTTATACTCTGCCAGTAAAGCTGTTGCGCAATGCAAACAGGGATAAGGAAAGCAGTGCTCAAGCTGTGAACCGAATCGGCCGGGACCAGCCTTGAACAACTGTCATGACAGCATGGCACTGCTCCAAGGGGAGCGTAATGCAGCTTATCTGTACATGGGAATAGGGGAACCTTGGGCTGTGCAGAACGGCCCCACAAGTCTCACACCAGCTGCCCAGGGCTCTTTATAACTGCTCTTCACAGCACTTCACGCAGCAGGGATTTGCTTAAAGAAGCACTGGAAGCAGTCCTCAGAACACCAGCAGATTCTTGCTGCTGCAGAACCGTTACCATTGCCGTCTTTAACAATTAAGTCAGCACTTACTTTCACTACACAGAGAACAGACCCGGAAAACTCTCCTACTCATGCACACTTCTTGACAAAAGCAGTACAGGAAAGATCCTAGCTTTTCCTGCAGGGTCAGCGCTCCACCCGTCACTCAGTCCTGTGCATTCAGAAATGTTTGGCTGGTATCTCACCATACACGAGTTTTGCAACAGCTAAGAGAGGTTTTCTCCACAACTGCAGTACAGGAGCCGTATGCAACAATTTGAGTGGTAGGAACGCTTTTAATCCCACGGAAACATCAGGAGGCTTTACTTCCACGTGAGCTCACACTTATCCTTGAGCATGACATGAAAGAAAAGTAACAAAACACTGAATAGAAATAGATTACCGATCTGTTGTGACAGCATTTGACTTTTTTTTCCAAGCTCAGGCTTTGATTTGATTGATGTTTCTATTTTTTTTTTAACAAATGTCAGCAGATCTTACCCTAGGATTCCTGTTTTGTAAATATGCCTTTAAAATGACTCACCTTTTTTTCAGTTCCACATGCCCTAAGCCCAGTGATTAGGACAGTTCTACATAGTGTATTAAGCACATAATGGTCCTGTGTGCTAATGCTCTGTTCGTGTCTGCACAGGTGTGATTTACAGCTCATGTAGGAAAATGTGAAAAACTAAAGTGGACTGCACAGAGAGCAAACAGCTGGCAGTTCAAAGGCAATGTGGGCATTAGCTTCATTTTATTCTATTTTGGGGTTACATAAGATGTTCCTTGAGAGACTTTTTTTAATTGCTTCAATACAGTTCATGCCAAGAAAATTGGCCTAACATCAGTTTGCACAGAAACACAGGTTTCTTCGAGATCCACATAGAAAATCATAAAATCATAGAACTGTTCAGGTTGGGGAACACTATGAAATTGATCTTGTCCAACCATCAATCCATGACCACCATGCTTACTAAACCACGTCCTTAAGCACCACAAATATTTTCAGTATATCTTCTGTATTCACAGTAGCACTCTCTTTTTTCTGCTCATGTGCACATCCTGCAAAATGTCTCAGCCCTACATCCACACCCACATCGATATCCAACTTGAAGCCAAAGGTAGCTGCCATGCTGAAATTACTCCTTGTGCAAACGCTATCTGTACACTCTGCTGATCTCACTCACGTAATAAAATAAACAGATTGGACCTAGATCTTTACCACCTTGGCTACCAAGCCTACCAGGCCATAGGTTCTAGCAACTGGACTTAGACTTCTGCAAATGTGGAGACCCATACTCTAAGTGGCATAAACTAAACTAGTGGAATCTGGAAACAGTGCTACATAGCTGGGAAGTGGAATTCTTGGATGCTGCCTGGCATTTCATTTTAATGGAGAGCATTTTGCAGTTTACGTTCAATCAGTGAACAATGCCTCCCGCACCCTAATGCACTGCTACCTGTCTTGATTTCAATCGCTGAAAAATAGAGACAAACCTCATGTTTATGGGCACATAGCTAAAAGAGAGCCCACAAAGACATTTGGATTCAACTCTATAGGGTAGAAATGTTTAGAAATCTGCATTTAAAGCGGGGTCGCTTCCTCATTTGGGTGGTTTTTTTTTTTTTTTTTTTTTTTTTAACTCAGCCTCTGGGAAAGAATAAATGCAGCGAGAACAGTTTGTTTCCATATAAGAAGTGAGTTCCTCTGCACTTCTCTGCATGCACACACAACACGAGCATATATTCTGTGCATCTACATACAATGCTGCTGATGTTCTCCTTTTAAAAGGAGGAGTACAGGTCCTACAGGGAAGAGTGCGTGAAAGGAAAATCCATCAAGATCATTTCCCCCTCACAAAATACTTTAACAAAGGACAAGGGACAGGGCCACTTAACCAAAACAGTGGTTGTGCTATACACACTATCCTGATCTCTTAAGTCTTGACTGCCCACAGGATTTGGGAAGAAAGAGATTGGGAACTCTGCCATGTTTTCTGCAGTCAAGTAATTCAGAAAGAAGAGATGGCCGGAGAGTAACAGTAGGATATGAGAAGCTGGGAACAATCTTACATTCCTGCAGAGCTACAGAAGGGAGATTAAAGACAGGCAAGGGAAGGAAAGAAAGGAGTAGCGCCCATACCTTCCACATAGCTGCACCATGCTGCTGGAAGGTAGCAGAATGGTCAGCAAGACGGCTGGGACAGCTGGAGCAGCCTCAGAGTAACACATGAGAAGCAATGCTGAAATGCTGCGATCCAGGCTTGTTCTTGGCAGTCCAAGCTGAAATGGGCGCTGGAGTAATTCCGGTAAATGAAGTCTCTCTCCAGTGCCAGTAATGAAGGCCTGTGACCCAGTGCTAAGAGACACTGGGACTGAGAGACGGCACAGAGCGCAGCCTAGAGCGCCGTGTAAATAAAGCACCATGGAAAACACAGAAAGCACAAAGCTAATGCTACCACGCCTGATCCTTCTGAGGCAGTTGTTGCTCATTAAAAAGAAAGAAGCTCAGGGCAGCGGAGACTGTTTCTCTCCTTTCCTAAGATCTATGAGCAATCTGAAGTCCAGCACTGCACCACTGCTCCAGACGAGGTACTGCAACCGTCAGAAATGTACTGCTATCTCAGTTGTAAAACTCAGTCACACAACAGAACTGTCCTTAAAAAGTTCAGAGGACATTTCTGTGTGTGAATCAGACCAAAACCTCAGGGGCATCACACGTATCTCTGACACGAGAAAGACAGTTTTACTTGCAAAACACCTCTTTATTGATTGAACTCGATTAACACAACATTGCTGCCAGATTCTTCCTCAGCAATGGCAAAGCTGCAGAAAAGCCTGAGGAGCAGACAGATCTGTTAACTGTATTAATAGGGGAGGCTTCTCTTGTGGACACAGAGGGAACCGAGGGAAAAGCAAAGGGTCACAAAGTGGAAATCGATCCACTGCCATAATTACAGCGAATAAGGGTAAATAGGAGAACTGCAAAGAAAAGGTGAAAGGAAGGGACACGTTATTTTGTCCTCAAAAGTATTTTACATAATTCCT
>NW_024962271.1:6483899-6484784 GCF_019238085.1 Lagopus leucura | reverse complement strand
ACCGAGGGAAAAGCAAAGGGTCACAAAGTGGAAATCGATCCACTGCCCTAATTACAGCGAATAAGGGTAAATAGGAGAACTGCAAAGAAAAGGTGAAAGGAAGGGACACGTTATTTTGTCCTCAAAAGTATTTTACATAATTCCTCTTGCAATCCTAAATACTATGCCTATTATGCATGTTTAGACAGTAAATTATAGCTCTAGATGAGCTTTCTTGTTTCCCATTCTTTTCCTAGTTGGCTTTTCAAACATCACCTTTTCCCAGAAGTCTACCTTCTTCTCCTTCAGCTTTCTGGCTTTCCTTTGTCTTAGATTTATCTCCAAGCATTCTTCATTTAGATTAGGCAATGGCCATTCAGCCAGGCCTTCCCCATTAGGATTCCTGTATACAATAAGAAAGAAAGAGAAAAAGCCTGAAATTTGCAATTTAGCAATCCAGAAATCATCAAGAGAAGATTTCAGGACCGCTGACGAACAAGATCAGCATAATTATTCTACAGGCAGTGGAACTGAGGTCCGAGGAAGTGAAAGGATTTGCCTGCATCCTTCCAGGAAACCAGAAGCACAACCAATAAATCAATAAACAAACCCTTGTCTCCTGAGTGCCACTACAACTGAGGAAGCGTGCCACGTCGTTTAGTTCCATAGATCTCATCCCAGCTTTGTGGGACTGACATTCTCTGCTCTCAGCATGACAAGGCAAAGGTTTCTTCTTTCTGATACAAGAGGATGGAATTCCATGCTTCAGCATTTCCAGAATATTCCCTTAGAATCAGTTACATGTATGACCAGATGTAAATACACCTCAACATATCACAAGGAATATCTGCTATTACAATGCTTTCCTTGTAAATTTGAGAAAAAAGCAAGAGAAGTGTACAGCCT